>NW_027554230.1:0-300000 GCF_045843805.1 Urocitellus parryii
GTTACATTTTTCTTCTATATTGAGTAACTCTCTTTGAAATGAGGTATGGAAAATTGCTTTTTAGATTTTTATTATTTATGAAAATCTATTTTTATTTATGATTGATGGATAATCTGCTTCATTTTAGAATACCAGGTTGAATACTATTTTTCCTTTAAATCTTGAGGCTATTCTGTATTTATCATCTATAATCCAACATTAAGGATAAATATTTGGGTTTTATTCTTGCTTTTTTGAAGCTGACCATGGATTTTCATTTTAGGATATTTTCTTTGTATAAGCATAGTTACTTGAGAAAATCTGGAGATATATTTAGCATATTTAAATTTTATTCTCTTGATTATAGCATTCAATCAAAATGGAATATTTCCAGACCTAGTTTTCTTTTCAGTATATATGTGTAGGAAAATGGATAAAATATAGAAAATAATATATCTGTTTTTCAGACACCAAAAACAGGCATAGCAGGTGAGTGAAACCATAATCAATAAGTACAGACTGGTTAGGTGAACTATAATTTTATTTTAAAAATGGTTCTTAATAAGTGTAGTTTGATAAAATGCTGTTAAAACTAATGGGTAAAGGGGAAGTAAAAATAATCAAAGTATACCAATGTAAAAAATACTTGAATTCTGGCACCTGAGAGCAGACTGTAGGGAAAACTTCATGTTATGATAGGAAAGAATCCCCCACTTTCCCTTCACCGTCTCACCCACTTAACCTCACCAGAAACCACCAAGATGCCCAGAATAAAAGGTTTCAAGTTCAATAGTCACACTCTTTCCAACTACAAAAAGCAGTTTCAATTCAACTGAACAAAGAAGCTAATGTGCAAATTTAAGGGGATCTGAGACATCATATAAAAAATTAGGTTAAAGATAATTCTGTTTTTTTTTTGTGTGTGTGTGTGCGTGTGTGTGTGTGTGTGTGTGTGTGTGTTTTGTTTTGTTCCAAGGGTGTGGCTATTCCTTGGTCACCTGAACTCAGAAAAGAAACTGTTATTTTGATGAAGTGTTAGTGGGTGACCAACATTGAAAACAGACAAATGTTAAAAAAAAAAAATTAAAAAGCCTAATTACCAGAAAAAATTGTTGCTACATTCTCCCTCTACATTTTGCTTTTTAAAGTATCTTTTTAAAAAAAATCCTTTTTAGTTTTAGGTGGACACAATATCTTTATTTTTTTTGATTTTACATGGTGCTGAGAATTAAACCCAGTGCTTTATGCATGCTATGCAAGCATGCTACTACTTGAGCCATATCCCCAGCCCTAACGTATCTTTTTTTTAAGTTTTGATATTGATTTTTAGTCCTGAGAAGTAGACAGCAAAACAGCTTCTGGAAGAATTTACAACCAACTTCATGAGGGTCGGGGAAGCTGAGAGTCTGAAGCAGGGCTGGGAGGAGCAGATCGGAAGTCTGACTAAGGAGCAGACTTCCCTTAGTCACTGGAGCCCAATTATACCTAAAAAGAGACAAAAATCAATAAGTGTAAACCAGGAAATGACACAAATTATCAAGTTAGTATCAGTTATAAAAACTTCATATAATCAAGAAAATAGAGAAATCATGAAGAGGATTAGAAAAATAATAGATGTAAATTTTACTTTTAGAAGCTTATTGGTGGTACATAAAACATAAAAATGAATTTTATATTTTGATTTTAAATGTAAGGCAGAGAGATTTGCAAGTCATATAGTACTTCACAAACCTTACTTCAGTTACAAAAGTATAATCAATTGATAACTTCAACTTATTTTACTCTCTGTCTTCCTTCGCATTTCACCTGAGGTCACACTTGTAGAGTGTGACCAATAACTAAACAAATAACTAACCAAGAGGATAATCACTGAAGTTACACTCTTTCTCAGAAAACCCCAACCAATTTCAGAGAAAAAGTGTGATACAACACCTATTCATTTCCTTCTTTGGGAAAAGGTCCCTTTTGCAAATCAGATAGAAGAGGAAATTGGTCAACCTCTATCAAAATATTACTAGAAATAAATACGAGTATTCTTCATTTAGAGGTAAAGTGAAATAAAATAACACCATTGTACAGTATCTTTCGGGATTACCCTTGAAAAATAAAAAAAAAAATGAAAAAAAAAACTCTTTCTAAAGAGCAGAATACTTGGCAGCACACTTCATCCTTAATTTCACGTGGAAAAAGAAGTTACCTCAGGTAAGAGGGTACATGAGAAGGTACATAAAATAATAGGAAGAAACCAAGACTTGGTCAAGGATTTAGAAGGAACTTTTGAAGACTATGAAATTTGGGGGGTACAGTAATAAGGATGGATCTCTGAGAGAGACAATGTAGTGTAAATATTATGGGATTTCATGCTATCACATACCAAAGCACATACATCATGGACATTGTACAAGACAACCAAGTTGACAACTGGACTTGGCTAGTTGTTTTAATTCCAGCCTCTGATGCTGCATAGGATGAATGAGGACTGAGTACCATAGTGGTTTTCAGTCACCGTGTTTTATGTATCAAATGCTTCTTTCAAATATCTAGCCAGCTAGGAGGAGAGATCTATCTCTAGGTTCTTGTTACAGCAATGTTCTTTTCATCTTTTTCTCATAATAAATTAATAAGTTAACGTCTTTTAACCCAGAAAAAATTTAACCAGAAAAACCCAAACATTTTTTTTTTAAATTTTGCTTTTACAGACAATAAATGCTAAACAAGTACCACTAATAAAGTGTCAATACATCATGCCTAAAATTGAATCAGATCACACATAACAAAAATAAAGATATTACTATTGGTCTATGACCATGGTGTCCACTGTATTATCATCTAAAAAAAAGCTGCTGGCCTGGTAGAATTCTGGAACACCTGATGATGCTGCTAACACTTCTTAAATTTCACATCATTATATCAGGTTGTGCTACAAAGAGACACACTATATAGATCCAGGAACTATTGGTCTATGACCATGGTATCCACTGTATCCAAATATAAATGACCAAATATAAAAGTCTATTGTATATTTGAAGATAAAAGTCAGATGATTCAATTTGAAAACAGATGATCCAATTCTCTACTTTTTAGTATTCACTTTCCATACAGGAGTTGTAAAAGGATCAGTGCAGTAGTTTTGTCTTGAGACAATTATAGTGAGGAGCCTCAAATGATTTGGGAATGAGTATAGAGACCAAAAGAAGTATGTTTAGTGGATCTAAATTGAACAGCAGAAGAGACACAAGATGACTATTAATTTGACATTCAGTCTACACAGCTGTCAAAACTGTAATTAATTGCACTGTTTTCCATTTTTATAAGTTTTCTTCAGGAATTGAGTCTCACAAGTACCGTAAGCTAAGTTCAGAACTTAGACTGAAAAGTGAGTTTTTGTGGTGTCACTATAGGGAACTATGCTTTATGGCACCATTAGGACTGACGAATTCATTTCCCAGACAATTGCTGAAAGTGGTCTTTTCAAAATATTTTCATTAGTAGAAGATCGTTTTTCTGGCTATTACCATTTAAAGCTTCCTAAACTCAAGACTGTTTGAGACTCATGTAAATTACACTCCATGTCTCAAGTAGGAAAAATATGAGAGTGCAAGACAGATCCATAATTTCACTTTGAGTAAGCAGAAGCCTCCTTTGAGATTAGAATGCAACCCCAGATTCTGTGTGCCCAAATGTGCTTCCTTCCCTTTATTTCCATTGTGCTGATCTGAAGCAAAATAACTTATGGACTTTCAAGATGCCTAGTCATTTAATCCACCTCCTGGGAAGTTCTAATTAGAACTCAAATGCATCCTTCATCTACTTCCAGACTTTCTGTTTTCCAGAAGTTCTTTGAAGTCTTTTTGTCACTGGAGATTACCTCCTCTTTTCATTGTGGATGTTTATCTCGTTTTATGCTTCTCTTTTACTGTTACTTTAATTCATTGTTGGTAAAATAGACTTGTATATTTGAAGATCCAGATCTCTAAGTAAAATAGTTAGCTTAGTTTAAGGGCTTATAATACACAGTCAAAAATTTTCAATACATTTTAATATAAATTTAGATCCATGATTAAAATTGGAGGAAATAAAATAGGCTTTATTAGGAAGTAATTCTGCACTACAAAATTATCTTTTTTTTTCACAAAGGATAAGAATTTTGGAAGATAACATGACACCAAGAAACAGAATTACTATATTTTTATATATAGTTGTGCTTGAAAGAGAATAATAATATCACCATAAATTGATGATATAATATAAAACAAAAAGCTTTATAACCAAGTTCTGTTTATTTTTGACAAAACATATTTGAAGCAAAAATATCAAATCCATGAATCTCCTCAAAATACTATACAGTGAATAGGATTTCTACACAAATCGTATAAATTTATGATATTATGTAAATTTTCTATACATAGATTTAGAGGTTAAATACACTAATATTATTTCTCAAGACACATTTATTTTGAAGCACAGTTCCATAAATCTGCAAATACAATTAAATTGTACTTATTACACACAGATCAGTACCTCAGAATGACCAAATACCTGGATATATTTCCTTTGACAGATTTCTATTTCCTAGACAATAAGGTCAGCTTTAATATAATATATCTCCTACCTTTTCAGTGACACAAAATTTTTAAATTTTAAGTAAACCTCTCCTATAGGCTCAAAATTCACCATATAACTTTGGTACTAATACAATTAGTGATGGATGTTACAAGAAAAATTCTTAGTTCTTTTAAGAGAGTTTTTGGAAATGAAACACTATATCAACACATGATCCTTCAAACAAAGATAATGCATGCACAGCAATAAATTTGGTATTAAGAAGGTATAGACATTTATTAGCTATAGGACTTTGAAAACACACGCTTTGGACCTAAAGGACAGTTATTTTGCTTTGTAATTGCAGCACTTTTTTATATCTGTTTGAGGAGTTTTAGTTCTATGTTTTGTTTTGTGATCTCATGTGCTTCATTTATTCAAATGTATTAATGTAATATATGCTTATATGAGTTATATGCCTCTAATTATAGAATTTTTTTAGAAACTCTTAGTAAATATACAGTTTCTAAATTAGAGAGCAATTACCATGCAAGCTAGAAAATGCACAGTGGCTTAAAGAACTCCTCATTCCAGAGTCTAGCCTTAGATTTTTCACATAGTTGATGATCAATAAATTTATATGGATCATAAAGTTAAGATCTGTTTAATCTTGAAGTAAAGAAATAGGAAGCCAGAGAGGTGCTTCATCACAGATGTCAAGCTGTCATTACTGGGAAACCCAAGGAGTCCTAGAGGGCAGTTTGTCTCTCTGATTGATGTAGTTATGTAAAATTCAAGTCCTGCTTTTCTTCCCCACAACTTTGGCTTTCCTGTGTTCACAATGATTTGTTCATGCTAAAGACAAAAAACAAACAAACAAACAAACAAACAAACAAACAAAAAACCTAAAAAACAACTTAGTTTGTGAAAACATCAGAAATTTAAGTACAGTGATAAGGGCAGGATAAGATTCCACTGACCTAAATGTTCCTTTAAGAAAAACTAAATTCAGACATTTCCATTGTGACAGAAATGGGAAAGGGCATATATGTATGTATGTAGTCAGATATATATACACACATGAAACTAATAAATAAAGAATGAATGAACCCAAATATTCCTCCTCTAAACTTGGAAATTATATTCCTGTGTATTTTTAATCCAGGAATGGGAAATTACTAGTGCGTTCATTTGATTTTCAAAAAAATTCAGTGTCCTTACAAACCCTTTTATCATGATCCTCTCATTTGTCATTTCCTAACTGAAAGAGTACAGGATCAGGAAATTTTTAATCTTTTGATTTAAATTGGATCCAAAGACTTTATGAGAAATATAAGTAGTTTATGGCATTGTGATATTGTCCTCTATGAAATGAAGTTTTGAACATAGAATATCATTTCATTCTAAAAATTTAAAAAACTTATAATTACTCAAATTATAGAATTCACATCAATAGTAGTTCTATTTTATTTTTTAACATTACAGAAGCAAGTTTTATAAATAAAAAAATGCTAAATTACAGATGGAGATATGGCTGAGTGGTGAAGCACCTTGCCTAGCATGTGTGAGGACCTGGGTTTTATCCTCAGCACCACATGAAAATAAAATAAAATAAAAGTTTATAAAATATCAAGTTAAAACTCATGTCTTCTTTTATAATATGTATACAAATAAGTAATTTTTAAAATCTCTAGTTGACATTCTATATGTAGGTTGTATCACTAGAACTCATTAAACTTAGAACAAATGGAAAACTAAAATTAATCATTATTACCTATTTAAAAAGGACTCATTTTAGGAGGATATAAGTTAAAGATGCAAATATTGTTAGAAGAAAATATCCTCAATGTACCATACAGAACACAGTCCTCTGGATTGAGTAAAACTGTTGGAGCTGAAGTCTCTCTTCTGTATCTACAAGAAACCTCACTAGAATGCTAAAATTTCCTTCTTTCACAGGCTTTCCGTGATCCAACTGCACACTACTTCCGAATCTAAGCATGCAGAGGCACTTATCCAGATGGATGAGGCAAAGGATGATGTGGTGCAGGTAATAGCCTAAAGAGTTGCACGTTTTAAGTAAAGACATCTTTAAGTTCTGTCTCTGCAGGCCTATAATATAATTGTCTAGAGAAATATGACAAAATCTCCCTGGAAAACACAGAACTGTGGCTTTCCTAGTGTAACACGTAAGCTGTCTCTTAATTTTACTTCTTCTTTGGTGGATAACAGCAATCCTGGAAGAGATGGTCTCAAAACTATTTTCTGGACATATTTGGAAAGGCATCTCAATTGGAATCATGTTCAAACAAAATTGCTATTACTCTGATCATAAGGTCAAATTAGTCCAGTCCAATTAAACAATTTACAATGCCTCCACTTTGGGGTGAGGGATTTCTGGCACCTCCCATCTTTACACCATGATTCTGAGGGTCCTCTCTCTATCATGTGTGATAGGCTCCTCTTCCCTAGCTTTTTCTCACATGAAGCACCTGGTTTTTGGATAGTGTTGTTTCTGCATGTCACCATTTCTAAACTGGCTTTTTGTGATTCAGGCTATGTGTAAAATATTAAAATTAATCTGAAATTTCAAAAGAAGAAGAAGAAGAAGAAGAAGAAGAAGAAGAAGAAGAAGAAGAAGAAGAAGAAGAAGAAGAAGAAGAAGTAGTAGTAGTGGTGAAGGCCACGGGCTGATCACAGGAAGATTGCACATGGAGCTGAGTCAGAACCCATGCTGAAAGGCAACCCTAAGGAACCTGTGATGAGCCCTCATATTCACGAATGGATGTAGAGGGGAGGCCTGCCCTTTCTCTGAGATAAACCATGTAATATTAGCTTAGTCTTGTCTGTACTATATATAAAGTTATATAAAAAAATAAAATGAAGACTTGTGATGTAGAATCAAAAGAAAGTACAATCATTTCAAGCAGGTCACTGAAATTCCAGTGTTGGATTCAGAAGATATTGCTTTATCACAACCATTGTCAATGTGTGAACAGTTAATAAAAGTATCATGAAAATGAAAAAAAAAAGGTATTTTGAGAGAGATTTGGAAACTTGAATTAAATGGTAATAAAATAAAATAAAAACTGTAATGCCTACAGGTAATTTTTCACATGGTTGAATTTGGAGTAGTTTGAAGGCTGCAGGAAAAAAAAATAAGAAATGCCAAATCATGAGACCTTCAAATCCATGTGCAAGAGAAATATAAAATAGGAGAAGGGCATAAATAGTTGAACAAGCATATCTGTGATAAGGCAAGGCTCATCTGGGGAGGAGGAAGCCTTGGGCTTCATGTGCCTTGGAAAAGTTTATCCTCTAGGCCATCCCCCATCCTGGCCCAGCTACTCCTCTGCCTTTGCTGAATTTGGTTGTTCTCTATTTCCTTGGGTGGCATTGTCCATTGATCACTAAGTTACCAACTGGAATTCTCTCCTCTATGTACACTTATCCCCTGGGAGTATTGCGGGGTGAGTTGTGGCAGAGTGGTTGGCTTGTGTCCCCCCAGCTTTGTGGAGTCTTCTTTTGCTTGGAGCCACAGAGATCTCTCTGGAGAGCTACAGAAGTACAGACACACTCCCTGATTTTTCTGTGGACTTGATGCACAACATTGAGCAGGTGAATCCAATGTTTTTGTCTAAGTTTCCCTGATTTTTAATATAAAAGTGATTGCATCTCTAATTGTGAGCAGTAGAGTCAATTACCTGATACCTGGACTTTAGCTCCATTCAGTGATAAAAAAAATATCTGGGGAGTGCTCTCAAGCATCGGATTTATTAAGCTTGCAGGGATGTTCCTAGATGTTATGACTAGTATAAGATAAATGTAATGGACCAAGGTCTTGAGTACATATCATACATTTTTACTCTGGCTTTTATGTGTTTAGAGAGGCTTGAATAGTTTCTTTTTCCTTTGGGACTTGGGATTGAACTCAGGGGAACATAACCACTGAGTCATATTCCCAATCCTACTTTGTATTTTTATTTATAGACAGTGTCTCACTGAGTTGCTTAGCACCTCAATTTTGCTGAGGTTGGCTTTGAACTCACAGTCTTTCTGACTTAGGCTCCTAATCTGCTGGGATGGCAGACATGTGCCACCTCACTTAGCTTGAATAGATCTTTAATTTCTCTCCTGTTTATTTGTCTTTAAGATGGGGCTAATGCCACTTGCTTCCCAAGACTATAGTGAGAATTAAATGAAGTCATAGATAGTTAGTACTTAGTGCCTAGTGAGTGCTCCATAAGCCAGGGTGATGACAGGCCTTTGTATTTTTGCTTTGTTGGCACCCAGCTTTAGCTCTTTTGGCAAAGCCTTGAAAAACTTAGCAAAACCCTGTTTCAAAAAAATACAAAAATAGGACTAAGTGATGGGGATGTTGCTCAATGGTGAAGCATGCTGAATTTCAGTCACTGATACTAAAAATGTCATTTAATTTAGGACATTGTAATTATTTTATTAGTATGTTCATTTGTGATCTCTACATATATGTAGAGGTCATTGACCAGTCTCATTTCTCAGGGCTTGAATCATCTCTCTTATTATTTTTTCCATCAGTCTTAATTATTCTTCCTCTAATTTTTTTGAGATCCACTTCTTTTTTAACTCCATTTTTCTTTTACCTTTCTCATATGAGATAAAACACTTGACAATTGAATTTCTGCATCTGATTTATTTCATTTAATTTGATGTTCTCCATGTTCATTCATTTCCCACAAATGATATAATTCTATTCTTGTTTATGGCTGAGTAGAATGAGTAAACTTGTGAAAATATGTGTAGATGCTATTTTCTGGGGATGTCACCTGCCAGCACACAGGACCTTCAGTGTCCAAGCTCAGCCTGCCGTTGTGTGAGCCAGGGAATGAAGATGCAGGAAGCAAAAGGTCTCATGTGAACCATTTGAGGTCTTTAAATCTGTGGCTCTGACTGCTTGTACATTCACCAAACCGCCTGGTAACATCCAGAGTGTCCTTATTGTCTGCATTGATGACTAACCTGTCTTACGGGTCTATTTTCAGTACAGTTTTGTTCTCAAGAGAAGAGAGTCAATATGAAGGTAAAATCTCCTGATTCTCCAGGTGTCAGGTGTAGGATTTGGCTCCTTCCCTCAATTCTTTCCTTTTTGTCTATTCATGAAACTGCCTTTATCTACTTTACATTAGTCCTCTCCTCATGTGGCACCTTTGTATTCATCCTGGCCTTGAGCTCTGATTGGGGGCACAAAATCTAGAGTCAAAGCAGACCTGGGCCCACTGGCCCCATGAGCTTAATTATTTTATTTATTTATTTTTTTACTTTTCAAGGATTCATGTTTCCCATATTGTGAAGTGGGATTGATAGCTAGTAATGGTGACACGTAATGATGTCAGGAGCCATTGATTAACATGTACTGGACTATTGTTTTTGAGACTTTTATCCCTGATCTCTTCACTGGCAATAAGAACTCCATGAGAAGAAGCCATGTTTACACCCATCTTGCAGGTCAGGAATGCTCAGCTGTGTCGAGTTAACTTGCTTAAGGTCACACAGCTAGCAAATGGCAGCTTCATTGTTGCTGTGGGAACAGAGGAAAAAATGCAAAGATGAGCATGAAAAGTATTGGCACAGAATGATCAGGTTATAGAGCAGGAAAATGAGGTACAGATCCAATGGAAGGCCTGGGTTTAACCAATATAAAGGCAGGGCCACTGAGGAGGTTAGAGCAGAGTCCAGAGTGCAGGGTAGAAGGAGGCTTCACTCCTATCTTAAAGAGGTCAGAGAGTAACACTACAGGAGCCCTGGGCCTGCCTTACATGAATGGGGCCAAGTGGGTGGTTCCCAATTTTGACATGAAAAAATACAGAATATGAGGGTTGGGCTTGGTGGAAAGCCCCAAGCTCCTTGCTGTTGTATGTGCATGTACATAGGCACATACATGGAGGGATGCCCAGAGAGTTGATAACCTATGTAAAATTCAGGGAAGAGTTCATATTGAAGGAACAATTGAAAAGACAGAATTATCACTTTAGATATATTTTAGTCTGGTTGGACTTCTCTAAGGGAGTACTAGAAACATATACCTTACAAGCAAAAAAAAATCATTTGTGGACTTCTGAAATCTCAGATGTCCAAGATCAATTTCCAACAGGTTTATTGACTATTGAGAACATGTATTTTTTTTTATAGACAGCTCTAATTTGAAGGTTTGTGTCCCCTTGAGTACCTTGGTTGAACTCCTCTCCGTTAAGATGATGGTATTAGAACGTGAGTCTTTGGGGGAGGTGTTGAGGTTCTGAGGCTGAAGACTTCATCAGTGGAATTAATGCTCTAATGAACAGTTCTACAGGCTAGCTGGCTTCTTCCACCACATGATGACACAGCCAGAAGCTTCTACCTATTAGAAATGTCCTTTCCAAATATTGAATTGCCTTGTGCCTTGACCTTAGACACTGTGAAAAATGAGTGGCTGTGGCTTATAAACCACCTAGTCTACCATAAATTATTATAGCAGCTTGATGAGAATAAAGAAGTACACCATCTCTGTCCTCACAGGATAAATTGAGAAGTTTCTTTTCAGCTGTCTTTTAATAAATGACAATAATCCTATTCCATTACTTAATAACCTGCAGGACCCCACCTTTGTCTGCCTAGGCTCATGATAAACTACCACAACATTAAAATACATACTCACACAGGGTCTAGGACTGGTCATTTTTCCCCAAGTCTGTATAGCCAAGCTTCTGAAACCTGGACCTGAAAGTAACTCTCAAGACCTCTCTGTGTTCTTAGCATTAAACTTTCAAAGAATTCTTCAGTGTATATTAATAGTCATATCTATGTATTCACCAGGTTGCTCACACAAGATAAGTGGCCCCTGCTCTTGTATACTCCAGTCTAATGGAGAAAGCATAAAACCCATGTTGTCCCTTGCTTGCTCACACTAAACATTGCATACGAATCCTGTCATCCTTTATTGCCAATTACTGATCAGTAAATGTTACATCACAGCAAGCATTGCAATTTAAGGTAAACATTTTGTTCACATTGGAGAAAAGATCCTGGAAATCATGCAAGCTTAAGAAATTAATTAGTCACAGAATAGTATGGTTCATGTTTGTGTTGTGAGACTCTTACCTGTCTGTTGGGCTTGATTTTTGTCTTTTAATTCTGTGTTTTGAACATGGTCTTTGTTTATGTGGCTCAAATATAAACCCATGTTAAAATCCACTGAAGACTCACCTATATTTCATCCCCACTAATCTTTAACCATTGCCCTTCATGAAAAACTGTTTTAATTGTTTCTAGTATATATTCTTACTGTTTCTTTTTTGGTAGGAGGCAATAACAATAATAAATTATTATGTAAATTTCTTTCTTACCAAAAAGTGAGTGCTCCTGTATATCCTTTCCACCCCTTATTTTTCACTCAATGAAACAACCTGGAAAACACTCCACATATGAAAAAATCTTATCTTTCCATGATAAAGATAGACGAAAGTTGGAACTAAACAAACAATGGACATTTGGGCTATTTCTGAATTTCATTTCTTAACAATATTTCTGTATTGAATAGCTCTGGGAATCTATTTTATATTCTTGCAAATGTACATTCAATGTTCAGTCCTGCAAGAAATATTGCTTTATCAATGGATATTTTTATACTTTCAAATAATAAAGCCCAATTCTCTGGAGGGTTGCAACGTTTTTCTTTCTCCCAGCAGGTATACAAGTTCATGCTTTCTGTAGATGCCCCACACACAGAGGCCACATTCTAGATATTCTGTGCACTATCACAATGTGCTTGTAATTTATTTTTTTTCTGAGAGAACCATTTCCTATTTCTGTTATTTTTTTTTCTTTTTACATATGATTGATACCATGTCATGGTTACAGAAGAAAACAGCAGTGTCCTATCCTAAATAAACCCATGGCTTGGTGAGAGTTCAATTCTGAAAACAATAACTTCTTCTCAGTTACAATGATCTCCAACGACAAAATGCATTTTGGTAGTTTGTGTCTTCCAACAAATTGATCTACATAATCTAAGTCCTTATACCTATGGGCTGAGAGTTTTAAATATTGTTTATTTATTTTAATGTTCATGTATTAATAGTGATAACATCATTTATTTTTTAGTCAGGTTTTTATCTATTTATTGACATTTAGAAAGACCTGAGGACATGAGCCTTAGAAAAAAGACTTCCTGGAACACCCCCAATATTGAAAATAAATGCCTTAGAAAGTAATGCATTAGTACAATTGTTCAGCATACAGTAATAAATATAAGATCATGTTAGGTCACATTGATGATGGCAGTAGAAGAGAATGAGAATTAAGCATTCAAGAACATGTAGAATACCCACAATGAACGAGGAATCACAGGATCTGATGTGAGAATTAATGGTTGAACTATGCCAAGCAGGAGCTTCTGGGGCTGAAGGTGATGTCATAGAGAACACTCAGCGGGCAGGTGGTACAAATGAAGAAGCATCCCCCAAAAAACCTGGTGAAAGTAGATTATTAATTTTTATTTGATGTCATCTCCAAAATTATGAGATGAAAACATCTGTAACTATGAACCCCATAATTATCAGCATCCCTAGATGTATTAGGGCCAAGATATCAATGGTAAAGTTCTTGGGATAGATCTTGTGCTAGAAAAGGAATGTAAAGTTGCAGAAGAAAATTATGGTGTTAGCTGAAATCTCAAAACAAACTTCATAGGAAAATGTTTCTTTTACTAATAAAATAACATAGTTTGATGATCTTTTTCATTTTTTCTCATATTCCATATTAATAGTATATATCTTAGGATAACATGAAGCAGAAGCCTTTGTTCCCCTAATATCCTCCAGGTGCCATTCCAATATTTTTTACCAAATTATGTTTGGATTATGTAATGGTAGTTGTGCTCCCACTGTACATAGACTTTCTTGTAGATTCAGAATTACCATATATTATCAAAATAGTTCTTGATATAATCTCATCTTGAGGTTTTCTGAGGTAGTGTGTTACTTTGATTTCATCTTTCTCTTCTTGATTAAGCAGTGGGAACATATTGAAAACTACAATTTTCAGTGAATTGAAATGGTAGGATTGCACAAAAGTAAAGAATTGCAACCTTCTCAAAAATGCATCGTAATGTAGTAGGTGTGCACATAGATGTATTTTTTAGTGCTGTTTTGACATTTATTACCAGAAATAATGCCTTTAATATATCATCTAATATGACACTGAAAATCATGCCCTCTAAGATGATTTTTTAAAAATTTGTATTTATAATCTTTTATTGAGTTAAAGTGTTACCTTGATGCTAAATCTGATAATCTTGTATGACATATAAGGAGTCACATTACATATATTCTAGAGCTATTGTGTATGAAAGAAGAAAAAGTATCAAATATGGGTGGGATTCTGAAATAAAAGTCCTCAGTAGAAATGTTGGCCATTATGTTTTAAATATGCAGTTCCTCATATATGTGATTCAATAGATTTAAATCTTTTCTTTTAATAATGGCTACATATGTTTTTGCTTCAAATTTGTTTTCATAATGTTAACATATTTTAGCAATATGTGTAGAAAACTCCTTGGCAGTATTTTAGGCCTGTCTTTTAATCCCCAATGTACCTATCCACCTTGCATTTATGTTGTTATCATGACCAGAAAAATATCTTAAGTGACCAAAGTCCAGTTATTGAGTATCAGTAGAAATATATTATTATTGTCTTGTCCTCAGTCATCTGGTGTAAAGGTGGTAATTAAAGTCACATTTCAGATAGACTCAAAGTCATTTCATTGTAAGGTTACTAATTAAAGAAGAAGAATTTGACCCAAGCCTAAAAGATGAACTTCCATAAAATCTCAATATTCATCTGCTTGAAGGAAGCAAAGTATTTCTTCAGTAAAGAAACCACACATAAAATTGATACAGAAAATTTGATGTTAATTTGATGGAATATTTTCTATACAAGGCATGTTGTGTTTTAAGTCAAGTGTCTGAAATAGTAGGTATGTATTTTAAATTATTTCAAGCCACATATTAAAAAATACCAGGCATCAGGGCTAAGATTGTGTCTCAGTGATAGAGTGCTTGCCTAGCACATGTGAGAAACTATGTTCAATCCTAAACACCACATAAAACATAAAATAATAAAATAAAGTGTAAACAAGTTTTCAAAAAAATAGCAGTCATCAGAATACCATGTGGATGAGGCTAAATCATTCCATGACTCTTTAGACCTTTTAGATATAAACGACATGGCAGTAAGAAAAACCAAAATAGTGAAACATTTATGAACATATGATACCATTTTAAAATCTGAGGTGATGTACATATTCGGTTAAAACATCAAAGAGTTGATTTCTGTCAATTTTAATTTTTAACTGGAATCTACTATTTGTACTTGGATATGAGACCCATTATTGTAACTCTACATGTGTATATAGTGTGTAATTATCAGATCAGGGTAATTTTCATCTATTTAAATTATTATTCTTTGTTTGAAACCTGCAAATTTCTGGCTATTTTCATTTGCTTAAGAAGTTATTATAGAACGTAATCACCTTATTGTGCTATAAAACCTAAGAGTTACTTTCTGGTCTTAACTGTTTTTGTCACTCCTTACACACAATCAGTCTCTTTCTAATTCTTATCATAAATCTGTGAAGCATTTCTGTTTCAGTTTCTGTGTAATCAACTTTTTAGCTTCAACACATAAATGCCACATGCAGTATTTGTGGGAAAATAAATGTCATTACTAGGAAAAATAAAATATTATCCTCAAATAATAATTTGGGCAATTGGCATAATTCTTTGCATTAACTCATTCAGTGTTTTGAACTTTTCTATAATAATAAATCTGGAAAAAGAATAAAAATATATAAATCAAATAACCATGTTTTCAAGATTTTATGGGTCGCATTTGGTCAATGAGAGTAATTTTTGTGACATCTATTTTTATAAAAAATGGCATATCCCAATTCTTATAAATTTATTTATAATAAGTGAATATATTATATGTATGTTTTGGGATTGTAAGTTTAAGTAGATCCATGTTAACATGGAATAAATAACTTTAAAAATTGTATTAGAGTTGGCTCAGTGGCACAGGCCTCTCATTCCAGTGGATGTGGAGGCTGAGGCAGGAGTATTGAAAGTTCAAAGACAAATTCATTAACTTATTGAGGTCCTGAGAAACAATTTAACACTTTATCAAAATAATAAAAAAAAAACAAGAAATAAAAGGGGACCCAGACACAGTGGCACACACCTGTAATCCCAGTGGCTCAAGAGGCTGAGGAAGAAGGATCAAGAGTTCATAGTCAGCCTCAATAAAGGTGATGAACTAACAAAATTAGTAAGACTCGAAATAAAATACAAAATGAGGCTGGTGATGTTGCTCAGTGGTGGAGTATCCAAGATTTCAATCCCAGAAGGGCCAAATCAAACAAATAAATAAAAGGTGCTATGAATGAGGCTGGGCCTGTGATTCAGTGGTAGCACAACTGAATTGCATGGCATGTGTGAGGCACTAGGTTTGATTCTCAGAACCACATATAAATAAAGAAAATAAAGATCTGTCAAAAAAGAAAAAAAATATTTTAAAAGCTGGCAATGTATCTCAGTGGGTAACCACCCAAATGGACTAACCCTGTACCTCTTCTCTATCTGGGATTACCACCATAACACATATGAAAAAACAATATCTCAGCCTGTCCACCTATCCAGCTTTTCTCCTTTAGCAGCCCATGTGAACCCATTCGTTACTTGATGCCCATTATTTCATGCCACCGTGTGACTAAGCACTGGGCCTGCACTAAGCATCCCGAGCACAACTGGTTGTTAAGGTCCAGGTTCAGGTATCACTAATTCATTCCACTGGGACCTTATATTTTATAAAATGGGTTTCTAATAATTCAAAATGACAGGATTAAGGCTGAAAGTACAGTTCAGTAGTAAAACGAGTGTTTCCCATGTGACTGGCTCTGGGTTCCTCTGCCACAAGACCAGCGTGAGCTTCATGAAAAAAGATTCGGTGCATAAGAAATTGCTAGTGAGTTTTAAATTAAAGAGTCTCTCATTACCTTTAGCACAGCTCCAAGATGGCTTCTCCTAGTTCCCGACTCCAGCCACCTAATGTGGTGGTGAGGTTTACAGAAGGGACTAGTGAGAGAGGGAGAGCATGCCAGGGAGTGAGCTTTTATTGGGGAACAAAAAATTCAAGGGAAAATCCCATCCAATGAAGGATAAGAGGGGCAGCATCCCAAGGTCAGGGCTGGAAATTGGGTCTTCAGTTCAGTGGCCAGGTGGACCTCTGCATGGACAAGCACTCTGACCTGGGAAAGGGTGGGGAAGGCTTTTTAACACAGGCTGTGTTTCAGCACCTCTCACCCAGGCAGGGAGTTAACTCAAATCACGTGTAAGGATGGCCTCCCAGATTCCAACTCCAGCATGTAAAAAAAAAAGCCAGGCAGGCTTGGTGGCACATGCCTATAATCACAGTGACTATAGAGGCTGAGACAGGAGGCTTACAAGGCTAAGGAAAGCTTCAGCAATGTAATGAGGCCCTTAAAAATCTTAGAGAGACACTATCTCTAAAATATAAAAAGAGTTGGGGATGGCTTTTCAGTTCTTAAGCAATCATAGTTTCAGTGCCCACAACCAAAAACAAAACCAAACCCAAACTAAAAGTGAAAACAAACTGTATTTCCCAATATCCTTTGCAGGTAGGGGTATCTATGATTCTGTGCTGGCCAATGAGGTATCAGTGGAAGCCACTTGTCCTCTAGCTCTTTCCCCTGATTGCTGTATTGAATGGATGGCAGAATGAAAAACAGGAAGGGTTCTGGGACATGTTGGAATAGCTGGATAGCCGTAGTAGCCCAGACTACCAACCACTGGGCTTTTTTTGATTTTCAAGTAAAAGGAAATCTTTTACAGTATTGTATGGGTATATTTTTCTAATAGTTGAAAGACAGATGCATTGATTTTTCTTTTTCTTTTTTTTTAAACTTTCTGTTCATTGTCCTCAGGTACAGGAATACTGTAGGCCAAGAGAACCAGCTATCTTTGTCAACAATTCTTATTCAGGTCTCTGGGGATGGAAAGAAAGTACAACACAAAACCTCGACTTTACCTAATCTGAGCCCTTGGGCATAGTTAGGCCTGAGTCATCTCCAGGATCTCCCACCTGCCCCAGAATGTTCTCAGAGAGTGAGTATCTTTTCTTTTGATTCCCACACTAAAGTCCAAAATCTCAGGGCTCCTATGGCTCTCCTGAGAACTGTTCCACAACAGGCTAACACTGGTCCCAATCTCAATTCCTGCACTGATGGGACATTGGGAAAGTGATTTTAAGCAAGACTTACTGTTCCCATTTTTGAAGTGGGTCTTCTCCATAAAAGACTTGAATCTAAATAAACATAGAAGGAAGAAGCCAGGGTCTAAGGATTGAATATGATGCTGCCTCCAGAGTAAAGTATAGACCTTGACATAAAACAGTAGCCTGACAGCAAAATGTCAGGTGTGGGCATGGACATATGTGTGAGAGACTGACTTTTCACAGCCTCCATTATAGGTGAAAATGAGTGGTAAAATTGCAATATGTAACATAAGAAAAAGTAACCATATTTTTTTTCTTTTTTTTTTTTTTTGTACTAGGGTTTGAACCTAGGGGCACATACCACTACCACTGAGCCTCATCCTCAGATTTTTTTTTAAAAGTGTCTAACTTTTGAGACACCTTGTTAATCACAATATTAGTGTATTCTTATATTAAACAAGCACTTTGGTCAAAAATAAATATGTCATGTTAGCAACTACTTCTCTTTTACTGATTTTGTTTTTTTTCCTTAAATTCAAGTGAAAATGGTTTATTTTTATATTTAATAACTTTTTTATAATTTTCCCCATTATTTTATTTTATTTTATTTATTTTTATGTGGTGTTGATGATATAACCTAGCACCTTGTGTGCACTAGGTAAGCACTCTCCCAGTGAGCCACAAACCCAGCCCACATTTAACCCCATTTTAATCAAATTCTTTTCATTCTTTTGACCTACCCTTGCTTTTTTATTTACCCTCCAATCTATGTGACTAAAAAGGCCTGAGAAATGATACTACCTAATGTTAATTCTGGTGTTTGGGGCACTGGGTTTTGGCAAGATTCCCACCCTTTGGCCAGTTTTTCAGTATTCTACTGTATATTTTGAATTCTTTATAGGAGCCTTTAGCATTGGTGTAGAACAATGCAAACAGTTTCCCAAAATATGGCACTATTTTTGAAAGGTTTGTGGACATTGAATGACATGATGAGAAAAGCACCTGGCATGGTGTGGTTGTGTGATTCTGAGAAGACATAAATTTCATTGTGAGGTCACAAATGGTGTTCTTACCTATAATTAACAAATGTTCTTCCATTTGTTATTTATTATACTTCAACTCATCCTTCAATACCTACTTTAATATGAAGAATTCATACTCTCAGCCAATACCTATGCCCAGCCAACCAGACCCCTTCTCTGAATACTAAGAATCTGAGCAGCAACAAAGCAAAAGGAGAAAGGCTTCCAGTGTGCTCATATAGCAGTGGTGTCCAGGAAAGACTATAAAGGGGTTTTGGGCACTGAGATCACCTGGTAAAACCAAGCTCCTGGTTTTATTGAATTTTGCCATCAGGTTCCCTTGACGTCCCTAGTGTTATCTAAAGCATTTTTTTAAAAGCACCCAGTTCAGTTTCTGCAGCTTCAAACCCAAGTCCTCAACTGTTGCCCTATCTCTACAGCATTGAGTCAGGCTGACAGAATAAACAATAGTTATACATAAGTCATTATAAAGAGGTTTTTCTTCTGAGACTCAACCTTGAGAAAGATGGCCATGATCAGACACTTATGCTCCCTCATTCTGAGATCCCCCAGGCTGGCTGGAGAAGAGATCACAGATGACTCTTGTTTGCAAATAGCTGTGTCCATCCTGTGCTGAAAGGGTAAGACAAGGTGTTTAAGGCCACAGAGCTAAAGAAAAGCAGAAGGCCATATCCTTTGCAAACATTCTTTTTTAAAATTCTGGTGGACTCTTTTACATATAAGGCATGGATCTTGCTAGTTGCTTGCCAGTGCCTCTTCTGCATCCATAATACACAGTGTTGAAAACGTGCTCACTTTTATGCAAATAAAGTATTATCATCAGCTGACTTTTGTAAATGGAGATACTCTGACTTAGGTTAGCAGAGTTGTTCAAGGTCAAACATTAAAGATGTGGGGTTCAAAGGTGACCAGAGCCAAAAGGTAATTGTCCGTTAGACTCAGTGATGTCACAACCATGGGCATCTCTGCAAGATCCCATTTTTTTTTTTATTTCAGATTGAGTTTTCAAGGAGCAGTAGAGAGGCCAGGTGACAAAGGGAGACTGGCGTAGGAGTGAACTTGATGGAAAAGCATGGATAATGAAGAAGAGCAGAGACTTTTTGTATGTTAGTGGATGTTGGTGGCTAAGCCAGACTGCAAATATTCCAGATCTAGAGGGAAAAACTTGCAATCCAAGAGTGTTAAATATGTCAGTGGAGGCTGAGCCACGTGGACAGAATGCAGAGGATCAAGTGGATGGAGTGGGCGTGGCTCTGCATAAGAGAGAAGGTAAGAGGCAAGATGTTGGGTGGAGCCCATTGAAATAAAGTGGAGAGGACATAGTGGGGTTTGAATGTTTGGCAGAGCTGGTGAGGCAGAGTCAAGCTGAATGAGAGGAGCCCAACCCATAAGAACAGTGGGTGGGGAGGAGACAGGCAAAGCAGATGGGATGCAGCACCCCATCCAGCACTCCTTAGGTGAGCACAGCCTAGGAATCAGGATGTGCAGTGTTGCAGAACCAGAGGGCATGGTGGGTGTGTCCACAGGAGGAAAATGGAGTCAGGTGAGGCATCTGGAAATTCTGTCAGGAGACACTGTGGACCCAGTGGGGAAGCAGGATCTTTGGACTCTGAAATAGAAATGTGACCTCAGGGTCTGCTCCATTGAGAGTCTCAGTTTTCCCTCTTACACACTGAGGCAATGGAGGGAGGCTGAAGATGCCACAGCACAGCCTTTCTTGATTCCTCCCTCTCATGGGATGCTGTGCACTTTCCATATTTCAGGTTGATTGGGTTCCATGGGGTTTCTGGAAGAGGTCCTGGGGATATCACTTGAGACACTTTGTTTTGGGGAAACAAAAATTTTACTGGCATGTTCACAGAGACTTCTCTTAGTGCCTGCTATGTACATACTGAGACCTGGAGGTCCAGAGAGGGTAAGCCTGTGATGCAGCCATAACTTGCTGGAGCCTAGTTTTGATAGTACAGCCCACTTCACTCATTCACTCAGGCACAGGAAGTGTTTTCTAGCACCTAGGCTGTGAAAAACACCATAGATGGGGGAGGAGGCCTTCACCCTTTCCAGGGGCGACTTTGAGGAACTCCCTAAATCTGTAAAGTAGAACACGATGCGATGCCTGCCTCTCAGGCTGGTCCAGCTACATGATTCTCTGAAAGCAGTTTGGTATGGATGGGGCAGGGTATCTATTTTGACAGTATTAACATTTAGGTTTTTTTTTCTTTTAAACATTTATTTTTTAGTTGTAGGTGGACACAATACTTTTATTTTATTTTTATGTGATGATGAGGCTTGAACCCAATGCCTCATATGTAATAGGGGAACACTCTACATCTATGAAAAACCACAGCCTTCATTTAGTTTTATATATGGTAACATAACCCCTTGCAATTAGAATAAAAATATAGTACCAGGCTCTGTTCTAGGCAAAGAGGACACAGATATGTAAAAAACAGCAAGGAATCTCTGTTCTCATTCTTGTGGGGGCTACTATTACCCTGGTCTGAAGCAAGAATTCAGACACTAAAGGGACATGGAGTACTGACACCCTTTAGGCATCTGATTTAATATTTATTACCATCCATAGCAATGTTTTGCCTTCTCAATTATTCTAAAACACACCCCTCACCATGTCACTTAGCTGCCCCAATTTTTTTCTACCTGTGAGATAAAGGCCTCCTTAAGGATCCCTCCCTTGCTGGCTTCTTCAGTGGCATCTCCCCATCCCTTTCTGAGGTTTCAAGAATTCCTGTATCATCCCTACTTGTACTTTCTGTTCTGCTTAATGTGGGTACTTTCCCATTGTTATAAGTGCTAACTCCTAATTAGACACTAGAGGGCGCCAGAACTCTACTTTTGACTTTTTTTTTCTAGCGTCCACCAGAGTATCTGCATACTTATTGGCTGGCTTGGTTAGAAACATTTTAGAAAGCCCTTTAGTACTTGTTTTACAAGCAGCTTTTTAATTTTTTTATACAAATATTCATTAATTGTATGTATGAAATTAAACATCCAGCTATGAAAGGGAGTAGTACACTAACTATCCAGTGTATTTATGTGTGTGTATATGTGTGTGTGTGTGTGTGTGTGTGTGTGTATAATATATATATAAACATATATATTTTTTCAAAATTTATTCAGAAGTGGGATAAAGGTTTCAATTCAGTCATGGCCTCTTTCTACACCTATTGTTCCTGGGATGTTTCAGGAGTCCTTACTAATATTTCAGGTATTTCTTTCTCTTTTCTATGCTGTGGTTATTATAAGCCATTAAATAGAATAAATATATCTTAGAGATGCCAAGTTTTATGTCACTTGTAATTATCCATTGGGAATCTCTAGGCCTAAGTAATTATTCAGTGATTTTTGGCAAAAGCAGCTTTTAAGTCCCTCAATATGAGGAGGATTTGTGGCTATTTAGCAGAACTTGTCCCCATGGATATGATTATCAATAGAATATGTATTATATGACATGATGGCATGACTTGGTAACAGGAATAAAAGTGGTTTAACCTGATTTATTTATTTATAATTATATATTTTATAAATATTTAATATATATATATATATATATATATATATATATATACTTATAAAACAATAATTTTGAATACATGTATCTCTCTTTCACACATATATGTTTATAATATTGTCTTTAGGATAAGCAGGTTTGTGGATGGATTGGTGTGAGTGTAATGATGGAAAGATCTAGGACAATTGCTGAATTTTTGACTTGGGCACTCCAGGGTAGTTGCTGATACCCAATCCTGTATGGAGCAGAAAAACCACATGAAGCAGGGAAAAGAGTGCTAGTCTCAAAGAAGGTTTTTGTGTTGATGTTTGTAATTTGTCCTTGATTTTCACATAAACATATCTGAATGTGACAGGAGAGGACTAGGAAGAAAATGAATATTTGGAAGGCAGGGGAATATGCAAAATTCTGCAATGAGACTGAGCATGACCCTGGGTTTGGGTGAAGATATAGAGTACAGGGAGCATTTCTCTGAGCTGGGGACACACCTATATTGAGCAACGGAGAAGAAAATTATATGAAGGAGACAGAGAGTGAGGGCATCCAGTTAAGGAGATAGAAAACCAGGGAAATGTAATGACATGGATTTCTGGAAGAGATGATTTTAAAACAAAGTCAGAACCTCTTGTTCTAAAAACCCCTAAAAAGTTAACTGCAGGGTGACAAAGGAGGGACCTTGAGATTTGGTTCCATAGTGGTTTCTGATGATCTCAGTGGAGCCCCTGTCCTCAGGTGGTGGAAACTGAAGCCAAATGGAAGATTTTTGGAAAAATTAAGGTCAGCATAGTGAAGGCAATAGCTGGAGATCTTTTTTTCTGATTGTGTACAATGAGATAAAGTGAGACCCAGCCAGTTGTTAACATTAGTGGCCTCTTAAATGTGGGAAGAGTTTGTTCCTGCAAATGTTTGTGGCTGCAGAAATCTTTTTTTTTCCTATTACCACGTTTTCCTCCTCCACCCTAGAGTTGATTTTTTAGAAGTAATATAGAAGCCCAATAGTAATTTCTGGAGAGTAGGAAGGGTTCAGGGGCAAGGCAAGGGATGAAAGTAGAAGATATATAATTAGATATGATCACTGTGTACCTTGCATTTGGAAATATTATGTTCAATTCCATTAACATGTGCAATAAATATTTGTTAATTAAAACAAATTAAAACTAATTATTCTATTTGATCACTGAAAGGTAGGCACTCAACACTGAGGGAGAGAGTATCCTTTTGTTTCCTGCTTGTGAAAATGGTTATTGTTAGTCACCTATAAAGAGAACTTATTAAATAATTTTGGAAGGAATAGTATGCATTTGAAATGACTTGTCAAAGTACAAAGAGGTTATCTGATGGTCACTGAAATATTTGAAGCGCTACAGTCCATCCATTGTCAAGGTAGTTTGTGCCAGGTTCATCCTTTGGGAATGTAATATTCTCCTTTTTCCTTCACTATTTGTTGCAATCAATTCACTGAATCTTCCCACCCATAAAATTACAAGGATACTAAGCTCCACATGCAGGAGGTGATGCTGTTCTCCTGCATTGTTTTGAACTCTTCTATATGAAATATTTGTCTGTCCCAATCACTTATTATCAATGAAGTCAATTATGTTTTATCAGTAAATATATATTCATTTGTTGCTTTCCTTTATAATTTACTTATAATGGTTTTTATTTTATTGCTCATATATTTCCAGCTTTCACTCTTTCAGGATCTTTTACTTTAGTTCTCATGTCATTTGTCAGGAATCCACATGCGGGACATCTTGGGAGACTCTCTTCTTACTCTTCCTTCTTTTTCTCCTACTATATTCAGGTTCATTTTCTAATTTATCTTACCAGATCCTAGAATCATCATTTTCTCCAGGGAAATATACACATTTTACTGGTATTTTTAGGGAAACTTGTGTAATTTGTCAGGCCCAATGCAAAATGAAAACTTTGACTCCCTGTATAAAAGCAGGTGACCTCTACAATTGACATCATGCCACAGAAATCTATTTCTTTCTTCTGTGATCTCTTCACATGTCATGGTAAATTTTGTCTTTCTTTTAATTGTCCTTGTGACAGAATTTTAAATTTTTATCAAGACTTCAAACATTCATCTTTATGTATGCCATATAAATTCTAAATGCAAACTTATGAGCAAGTCATATTGGAGAGCTTACATATCTATGTCGTGTTCATTAATACCAAAGCAGTGAATGTTACACAGAACCAGTGCAATTGTTTTTACTACACCTTGATAACTGTGAACAGTTTCTCCAGCTGGTTTGTTAATGAGTTTGAAATAACTGGAAGAAAAATGACTGTGGATCACCCTAATTTCCTTTCTGTTCTTATTCTCAGCTGGAGAGGTGGGTTAACACAGTGAAGTACCTTTAGTGGCAAAGCTGTTTTCTTTCTGTATTTGAATCTAATTCTGGTTGAACATTAAGGTGTGGCCTCCCCAGGTTTCATCATGCTCCTTTTTTTTACTTACTGGTGAATAAGACATGGTCACATTGTAATCAACTCTCTCTTAGCTACCATATTTCCTTGCCTACTGGAATTTGTGATAATGGGAATGAAAACTCAGTGTTCATGAGGTGGTCAAATGCACAAATGGTCAAACTGCACACTACTGCCACATTGGTAGGCCTTGCCATCCCAGCTCTACCTTGTCCTTGCCTACCCTGTCCCTGCCAGATGACAGTTGGCCAGGGTTCATGTGCTGATTGGAGCCTGGCCTCCTCAGAGCTTCTCCCTCACCCCACTGTAGCCCCTCCCTTTGTGGGAATTTTCAGAGCAGAAGTTTCATCTCTCCTTGTGGAATCATCTGATTAGGTCCAGTTTTGCCTCAAAGCTGAAGTCCTCAAAGTACAAGATTGTTATTAAAAATTACGTGTACAGGGACTGGGGTTGTGGCTCAGTAGTAGAGTGCTCACCTAGCATGTGTAAGGCCATAGATTCGATCCTCAGTACCACATAAAAATAAATAAATAAAATAACGATGATATTGTGTCCAAACAAGAAAACAATATATATATATAATTATGTGTACAGCCATGTATCATGGTGCACATACAGCCACTCCAGAGGATGAGGCAGGAGGGCTTCTTTTCTAATTGGAGTCCTGATACTTGAGGAAAGCCCAGAAAACATATTTTTAAAATCCTGGATCCTGGATTTCGTTCAGGACATGGCTGGGCGCTCAGGCAGGCCAGGACTGCCAATATCTTCAGAGAGGGTCACCAAGGAAGAGCTGCTGAGGGAATGAAGAGGTGCAGAGTGTTCTCTCAAAAGATTCAACAGGTTGAATGTGGAAGCCACCCAGCAAAATGTGATGAGGACAAATAACAGAGGCCCATAGGGAGGCAGGATGTCCACACATTATCCTGCTTCCTGTCACCACCTGGCCACCTCCAGGAAGGGCCAGCCAGCAGCTCCCTGTTCTATGCTTTGTCCCAGAGTCTGCCGGTACTCGGGCTCACCCTGCCCACATCCCTAGCCCTTCCTGTGGCTCCATCCTCACTCCTTCCCCTTTCCTCTCGCATGAGTTAAACCACAGCAGGGGTAGGCTCTGGGATGGACACACTCCATAAGCCCTTCCCAAAGACCCTGAAATATCAGGGCTTAATCCAAGTGGTGCTGCCTCCACACTGAGCAAGTGAGTGATGTGGGTCTCTGTGAGGCACAAGGACCATGAGGGCATAAGGGCAAAACAGGGTCTGGTTCCACGATGCTGGACACATTATGAGACATGCCAAGGACAAATCCAGCCAGGAGGGCATGGTGGGAAGTCAGAGGCCACCCTGACTCATAGGCTTTCTAGAGACGGTGGCAAGTGGCTGAGTCTGAAAGATGCAGAAGCTCTAACTCAGCCTGCTCTCCTTGGCAAGGACTCACAGGTCTTTGGGCACAAAGATTCTGCCACCCAAGGTCTCCTGCTTACCCAAAATTAAAGCCAAAATCCAGCACACACAGACCCCGTGAGGCTCAGGCTGCGCTCTGCCCTCACGCAGTGTAAGTAGCAGCTCTGGAGTGAGTGAAGCCTGGACACAGGCAGTGACTCCTGTAGAACCTGGGGGCAGCACTGAGTGCAGAACAACTGATATATATATATATATATATATATATATATATATATATATATATATGTGTGTGTGTGTGTGTGTGTGTGTGTGTGTGTGTGAGTGTGTGAGTGTATAATGTAAAAAGGGCTGGGGATGTGATTTAGAAGTAAAAACACCACTGGGTTTAATCCCTGGTACCAAAAAATAAAAACAAATAAATAAAATAAAAATATTTTTTTTAAAAAAATCAATGAGAGGAGCTAGCCCCTAAGTACAGATGGGCCAACTGCCAAAGGAGTTGGTCAGGGAGCCAAGGGATGGGATGCTGAACCTACTTTTTGCAGGTGTCATGGCTGCTTGGCTGCTGTCCTGCACTGAGCCCTAGAGAGCATCCTACTGCCCTGGATTTTCAGCTGCCTCCACCCACAGACTGTAGCACAGTCACACCCAGCCTCGCCACATGCCACACTAGCCAGGTGACCCTGTGGACATATTAATCCACCAGGTGCCCTAGTTTCCTCATCTGTTTAATGGAGCAGATGTCCCTACATCATAGGGTCACCATGAGGATGACCTGCAGTGAAAAAGCATGTCTAAAGTCATGGAAAGCTCTTTAACTCAGCAGGGGACTGAGGCTATGTCATCATGCACAAAGGGTCTTCAGGGCCACCTGCTGACAATGCAGGGTGGCACAGGGTGGGTGTGGGACCCATGTGGTCAGCACCCCACCTCTCCATTGTACTGGGAAAGGTCCCTGCAGCTCGCTGTTCTCACCATGCACCCTGCAAGGCCAGTTACATCAGCTCTGCTCCAGCATCAGGGTCAGCCCTTGTGGGCTCCTTCATCCACTGATTTCCACCTCACGGCCACAGCAAATGGAGGGCCAGGCTGGAGAGTCTGTTAGAACCAATGGGGCTTTGGGGGAAAGCTTTCCCTCTCTTCTTCTTCTTCTTCTTCTTCTTCTTCTTCTTCTTCTTCTTCTTCTTCTTCTTCTTCTTCTGAATAGTTATACATGATAGCAGAATGCATTTTAATTCATTATACACAAAAGGAGCATAACTTTTCCTTTCTCCAGTTGTACACAATGCAGCATCACACCACATGCACAGTCATACATGTACCTAGGGTAATGATGTTCTTCTCATTCCACCATCATTCATTCCCCTATTGCCCTCTTCTCCCCTCCCTCCTCTTTGCCCAAACAAAGTTCCTCCATTCTCCCCCTGCACCCCCACTCTCATTATAGATCAGCATCCACTTATCAGAAAGAAAATTTATCCTTTGTTTTTTGGGATTGGCTGACTTAGCTTACATGATATTCTCCAACTCCATCCATTTTCCTGCAAATACCTAATTTTATTCTCTTTTAATGCTGAGTAATATTCCAGTGTGTATATGTACCACCATTTCTTTTTCCATTTATATGTTGAAGGGAATCAAGTTTGTTCCACAGTTTAGCTATTGTGAATTGAGCTGCTATGAACATTGATGTAGCTGTGTCACTATAGTATGCTGATTTTAAGTCCTTTGGATATATAACAAGGAGTGGGATAACTGGGTCATTTTCCTCTGTCCTGAAGGAGCATCCTTTGTTCCCTGGATGAAGCAATGAGGCAGGGAGCTGGGGATGCCATGTTACCAAGGGATGGGATGGTCTGTAGCACAAGAGACAGTGGCCAGGAGGGAAAAGAGGCAGTGAAGACTGGCAGAGCCATACCTGCTCTTCAGGGCTACCAACCAGGTGCCTAGAATGATCTCGCCTACAGCCTTAGGATTGATCAGTGATATGCGCAATAAATTCCACTTAACCTATCTGAGTTGAATTTAAAGTAATTTGCAAACAAAAGTTTTCTGATGGTTCAAATAATCAAACCTCAGATTCAGTTATTTTCTCCTTACAGAAGTGAAAACTAAGTACAGGTAACCAATGTCCCAATTTCCAGGATGAAATGGATTCCAGATACCTGCAGGTCACCACATGGCACAGAGGATCCTCCAGGCCCATCAGAGCACACACCTTGCTTCAACCTTAGAACAGCTGCTAGCTGCCCTCTAAGAGGTGTATGGTCAGCAGGGAGGCACTCAGCAGCAGGATTTTGAGAGGGCAGGCACCCTGGGGTGGGGCTTGAAGGTGCCCTGATGAGGGCCTGGCTATACCCTCCATGACACAGTGGTGAGGAGACTGAAGGAAATGCAAGAGTGGCCCAGGTAAGACCCTTGGAAAGACCCCAGTCAGTTCCTTGAGGACAACTGCCAGGGAAGGGTTAGTGACAGGGAAGTGACAGCCCCCTGTGGACCCATACCCTTTTGGCTATACCTGGGCAGCAGCAGGCCACTCATTTCCCATATAAGCACAGCCCAAATCCCTGATGGACAGAACTGCAGTGGCTCAGGTGGACCACAAAAGTTGCCCCTGGAGGAAGGTCCATACCAGGCTTCCAAACTCACCAGGGCACAGCCCAACTCATGTGGGAAACAATGTGTGACCATGGTACTCAGGATGAGCCATAGCCCTCTGTGAGTGACAGCTCCCCCTTCAGGGGTGAAGTGCCTCTGCTTTCCTCATGTGCACAGCACCTTCATGACACAAGCGAGCTTCTCTTCTTGTGTTATAGTGAACCTGGAACACACCCAACCAATGCTCTGGGAAATTACAGGGCAGGATCTGAAACCCAAGGAGCAGACATCATGCTCTGTAGGGCACCCACCATACCAATGGTGTCTCAAGCTCAGCTTGCTGATGGGCACAGGCCCAAATTGGACACCACCTGGCTGGTAAGTAGAACTCTGGGTGGCCTATGAATGACAATGGAGAAACTTTCACAAGAAATAGAAGCTAGGAGTGATGGTGGGCAGGTAGGATGTGCAGCACAGAACAGAAAGATGGCACCCCCAAAATTACCTGCCACAAGTGCCAAAAACTGAGTGGGTGCTGCTGCCTCACAAACAGCTCAGTTCCCAGCTCAGTTTTCTCAGTGGAGGTGTGAGGGTGACCAGCTATTCCAGGGCTGGCGGGAGGCTCTGCACCCAGAAACACTAACTACCTGCTCATCATCCACAGTGAAGGTATCCAAGACATGGCACGGAGCAGCCACATCCATTCTCCTCTGGCTGGGAAGGTGCTGGGCAGCTGCCTGCTCACCAGGTATGTCCTCTATGGTATCTACAGAAGGTCCAGAGGCCACTCCCTGTTGAGACATGACACCTTCAGACAGCACAGGGTCACCCACATACCCTGGAGCCCTGCCTCAGCCAGGCCCAATCAGGGAAACCTCATAGAGCAGGGAAAACACAACACAGAGCCCAAGGCAGCTGAGACCAACAGGAAGAAGGATACAGGCGGGCAGGCTACAAGTGTCCACCAGGTGGGCAAATCAGGTCATAGTTCCCTGGGGCCTCCACCTGAACACCTGGGACTCTGCTTCCAACAAATGCAGCTGCAGAGGCTTCAGAGGTCAGTCAAGACACCCAAGGCTCATCCAAGAATAGCCGATAGAGCCTCCAGAGGCCAGGTGTGCCTCCACCAGGCAGCCTCTGTCAAATCATGCCAGCAAAAGGCTGAGGAAAGAAAGCCACTGAAGGCCGAGGGCCACTTGGAGCCTCCCACCTGACCAACTCAGGCCCCTGCTAGGTTGCTTCCCTTGCTGCTGGAAGTTCAAACCCCTGAGCCTCTGGAAGAATGCAGAGCCAGCAAGCAGAAGCCCACAAGCCAGCATCCAGTGGCCACTAAAGAAAGGACCAGGAGGAGGCTGGCCACCTCCCATGGCCCTGTGGACCATAGATCTCTCTCAGGCAGGTGCTAGGACATGCTCAATTCTGCTGGGGAGAGCTGGGAAGTGGCTGGTGGCTTCATCCTGTCTTCTGAGGTCCAGACCACCCCCAGGCTCTTCCCACCCCTTGGGAACATCAGGTCTGAGCTCAGAGACCTTCTCTCAACAGTGACACCACCTCAGGTGAAGCATGATGCAGGCTCACTGTGGCACTGGGAAGCCACTGCCCAGAGACACTTGTGGTGTTCACCTGTGCACTTTGCTCTCAGTTTCTTTCAGTTGCAGCCTCTGTACCTTCAGTCATATATTTGGAATAAATCTCCTGTGACAACACCACACACAGTGTGAAAATCATACAAAAATAGACAGTTTGGAGTGGTTCTGCTGCTGTTTTTCAGTGCAGGGGCTGGAACCCAGGGACTCACACATGCTGGCAAGTGCTCCACACTGAGCCACTCCCCTGCCCCAAACACTTAAAAGTGAACACTCTCAATGTCATTCATCACCACCTGTACTAGGCTCCCACTTCATCACGCCAAAAGCCACCAATCTCACATCCCCCCACCCCTGCCAACTTTGAGCTACTCATCTGTCTGGATGAGCTTGTTCTGCACGTTTCCTATAACAGGAATCACACCGTTTGTGTCTTGCCCCTCAGGTTCCTTCTCATAGCACTGTGTGTCTGAGGTCCACCCTCATTTCAATTTGGACACTTACATTTCTTTATTATGGCTGACTGATATTCCACGGAGTGTATATAGTCTAAGGAGTGCACCTGCTCTTCCCCTGCTGAGGAAAACTTGGATTGCTGTGCCACTGGACTTCCATGACTCTGCAGCTCTGAATGTGGAGACAGGCATTTGTTCAAACACCCGTTCTCTTTTCTCTTGGATGAATACTTAGTGGAACAGCTGGGTCATATGGCCACTCTGAATTTAACTTTCTGATAAGCTGCCACACTGCTTTACACAGTGGCTGTAGGACTTCACATTTCCTCCAGCATGACACCACAGCTCCAACTTCTTCACCTCCTCACCAACACCTGTGATTTGACACTTTTTATCACAGCTCTCCTAGTGTGTGTTAGGTGGTGTGTCAATAAGTTTTGCATTGCACTGAACCTCCAATGCATGCTGATACTTTTCACAGGCTTCCTGGACTTTTGTATATTTTATTTGGAGAAAAGCTTTTACAAGCCAGTTGATGCAGTGCATAACTGTTGTTGCAGCTGCTCCAGAGACTGAGGCAAGAGGATCTCAAATTCAAGGCCAGCCTGGGTAATTTAGTGAGACCATCTCCAAATAAAATAAGAAGGCCTGGGATGCTGTCCAGATGTAGTGTTGGTCTAGCATGCAGGAGGTCCTGAGTTCAATTCCCAGTATGAAGAACGAAGGGAGAGGAAGGAAGGCTGCTTCAGGCAATTTTTTTGTCCAGAATTAAGTTGGACTGTCTTTTTGTTTTTGAGTCATGTAAGTTATTTATATATCATGGATACTAAACTCTTACCTGATACATGATTGACAAACACTTCTCCATTCCATTGGCTGCCTTTTCAGTTTTTCTTGTCCTCCTCTAAATGAAAAAAAAAGTTTTCATTTTGCTGAAGTCCAAGTTTTCTACTTTTTACTTTTGTTTCTAGTGCTTTTGATGCCACAATTAAGCAAGTTTTGTTAAACATTTGGTGACCAAATGCCAACTCTATGATATACCTTCAATTTGAGTTTTATTTCTATAAAGTCATCAGTAATGTCTCCACTTTCATTTCTACTTTAGTTTCTTTCACACCTTTTAAAAATATATACCTTTTTTTGTTTGTTTGTTTGTTTTCATGTGGTGCTGAGGATGAAGGAACCCATGTGCTAGGCAAGGGCTCTACCAATGAGCTACCACCCAGTCTGGCACCTTTCCTCATTGGTGTTTTGTGATTGCACACATTGATGGTGTTTGTTGTTGCATGTTGGTGCATGCAATACACAATGTAACAATACCATTTGGCCAGGATTCCTCCCCAGCAGTTCCCCTCCCTCCCCACCTCCCACCTGCACCTTCTTTTCTCCCACTGTTCTCCCTTTGCTTCTCATGGTGTCTGTCCCCACCTTCCTTTCCCTTTTTCCTCTAAAGCTTCCACATAAGAGATAAAATATGGGACCCTTGACATTCTGAGTTCTTTACATATTATCTCCTTTTTTATTAGTCAACATGTTTATGGATCTTGTTGGTATTTTGAAAGACTCAACCTTTTGATTCATTGTTTTTTCTTTACTGCTCTTCTATTCTCTCCTTTTAAAAAAATTTCTGTTATAAAATTTAGTATTTCCTTCCTTCTTTGTCTTTGGGTTTAGTTTCCTCACCTTTTCCTAGTTTCTTAAGATGTGAAGTTGAGATTGAACATAGAGCTCTTGTCCTCAATCATTTTCTTTTTTTCTTCTCTTTCTTTTTTTCTTTTTACTCTTTCATTCTTTCTTTTTTTTTTTTTTGAGACAGGGTCTCACTAAGCTGCTGAGGCTGGCCTTGAACTTTGGATCATCCTCCCTGGGCCTCCTGGTCACTGATATTACAGGAATGTACCATCGAGCACAGCTATGGTTTCCTGGATTTGCTCATATTTATCTTCCACAAAGATTCTTCAACTTACTCTATGAATGTTTAAAAAGAACCTTGTCCTTCTGCGCAATGCAACATTTTTAATTGCCATGCCCTAAGTGTCTCTGCGATGACTCTCACTTGAAGTTTCACCAACACCTTCAGTATCCCCCAAGATCCAGGTTTGGGTGGCCTTCCCTACTGAGGAAGAGGCGACTCCAGGGAAAGATCACAACCATACACCACACACACACACACACCTCATTCCTCGCACAGGCCTTGCACAGTGACACACATGCACAAATCAACACTCACCTCACACACACACTACATACACCAGACACTACACACATACACGTTCCCTTGTGGGCACCACCTATAGCGCACCCCAATGTGTCATTGCCACACTCTGAACCATAGAGCACCCTCTGCAAGGAACCTCACAAACCAGACCCAGCCCACTAACAGAAAGCCCCAATCTCCTCCATGCCCAAGAGGAAGCCTGGGAGCAGGTGCCACACTCTGAGTGTCTGTGAGCTGGAGTTGAGCCAGGGAGCATTCCCCCCACCAGTGATCCTGAACATTTGCAGGGAGATCCCTCTCAGAAGCTTCCTGGGGCTCCAGTGGGTTCCCTGACCAAACAATAATTCCCCAGTGCCTGAAAAGAGGCAATACGGTCTCACCTCTAAGGAAGAGCAACTGCCAACGAGGGAGCACACACACATGGGCCCTGCAGCACAGTAGAGGTGCACCCAGCCCCATATCTCAACATGTAGACCCAGAAGACAGTGAGACCCACACTTGGCCCAGCTAAAGCTCCTGAGACACCCACATATTTGGTCTAGGGCTGGGAAAGAAAGGTGGAGACCCAGGGCCTGAAGCCCATAGACTTCTGTGGGGATGGACAAGACACTGGGGGCATCCAGGCCACTGCCTATGTGGTAGGACTTCTAGGCCCAGCTGGACTGCAGTGCAGTGAGTTTGCAGGGAATAAGTTGGGCAGCAGGGGACACATGGTAGCAGTGAGGGTGACTCAGACAGCCCAGCTCAGCCATCAGGGAAACAGAGCAGGGGCAGGAATGGATGGAGGCAGCATGGCTCATCCACTCTTTGGATGGTCCAGCACCCTTCATCAAAACTGGGCTCAACTGCATTTTTCTGCCAATCACTGGAGCCTGGAGACAAGCACAGGTCCCTGTCTTCCTTCAGCACTTCCCTACACTCCATCTCTTTCTTCAGGGATTGGGTGACCAAGAGTTATTTTTCTCAGAATCTACACAAGGAGATGAAGGAAAGGTCAAATCATGAAAAAGGCAGTGAGCACCAGAAGGCCACACTGGGATGACCCTTGCAGAGATCAACCCTGCCTTCCCCAAGTCCCTGATGTGGTTTCTGCTACCAGCCAGGCAGGCTGTGGCCAAGGACTCAGCCCCAGCTACAAAGAGCAAATCAGACAGAAAGAGCCTGGGCTGCCAGGTGCATGTAATCCCAGCAACTGGGGACGCTGAGAAAATAAGATTCCAACTATGAGGCCAGCCTCAGCAACTTAGTGAAACCCTGTCTTAACATAAAAATAAAAAGGGCTGAGGATGTGGGTCAGTAGTAGAACACCTCTGCATTCAATCACTAGTACCAAGGAAGAAAGAGAAAAGGGTAGTGTAGGAGAAATAGAGAGGAAAAGAAAAGAAAGGGGCAGGGCAGGGACAATGTCCACATATTCCTAACTCTGCAGCTCTAAAACAGAATTTGCCCTTTCCTTCCTACAAGACATGGCCTCCTCCTTCCTCAGGGGCAGAAAGCCTCAGTCCAGGTACCTCCCAGTTGCCTGCCTCCCTTAGCCTAGCACTACCCCATCCATCTACCCTCCTGTCTATGGAGTACCTCACCTGACCAGATATGTCAGCCACACAATGCACACACAGCCACTCAAGATTGATTACCTGAGCCCAAATTTGGTCCTTCGAAGAATCTCTATTGTCAAACCTAGGTCTTGATGACATGGTGCCATTTCAAGCTTGTGCCTGGAACATTCTCTGAGCTGACTGCCCAAGGCCTAGGTCTGCTGGGTTCCAGGTGTTCCCTTCCCTAACCCCTGATCTCTTTCCTCTCCTAGCTCTTTTACCACTGCATCTCCACCCTGCACATTCTATGAAGACCTTAGGCCCAGAGTGCTGGAGGAAGAACCTCAGGCACATACACTAAAGGAGGCTAAGATGCAGGTTTCAGACCATATACCAAATCCTTGTGCAGGACTCAGATCCTATGCCGATTCCCTGTAGAGAACTCAAATTCAACACCAAGACCACATGCAGGACTCAGACCCTATACTAAGTCTTCTAACTGCACACACACAACACACCACCAAAAAGTTGAAAAATTTTCTGCCACATACCCCAATCCCAGACCACTTCACTTTCATAGCTGACATTTTACAATAAATCCAGGATTCTGATGGGTTTCCCTCCCATTATACCAGCTGGACAGACAGCTCCAGTGAACCTCATCCAGCCAAAACCTGGCATCTTCTCTGGCCCCAGGGACAGACTCAAGAGCTCCAGGGCTCCCACTGGAGTTGGACACACCCACCCCTTCCTGGGGGGGGTCCATGATGGTGAGCTGGATGTTGGACCTTGGCCAACATCAGTTTCACCTGCAGCCTCAGGACATAGCTGAAATGCTCCACTTCAAGAGATCAAATGCCAAATGTATGTGATGATAATTCTGTTATAATTCAAAAGCAAACACACCTGGGCACAGCACAGCAGGCTTTACCAGCCCATTCTGTGGCAGGTGCTGGGGTCAGAGGGGAGCAGAACTGAGACACCTGATGCCATAGCCCAGGCCTCTTTCCCACCTGGTGCACATCCACATCCTCCCTGGGCTGGGCCTCAAGTGGAGCCCCCTGGGATGCCTTAAGGGGAGGGGACCTTGCTATTTGGACTCCATTCTTGTTAGATGGGGTCTCACCCACTCATGCCCGGGACTGGACTGAACCCCACCCACCCTGGGCCCCAGAGTCAAGGATGCTTCCCTCCCAAGTGGTGTTCACCATCCTGGCTACATCCAGCACACTCCCCGCCTCCCAGGAGCCTTGCTGCTCTGGCAACTCTGAACTTACTTCCTCCATCATAGAAACATACATCCTCCAGGAAAACACAGAATTAAATAGAAACATGGTTCCTGGACCTTCACACCTCCTCCTGGAACCTCCCAGCATTGGGGAAAGAGTTCCAACTGGGTCCCTGGGGACCTGGGCAGGAAAGGGTGGCCACACCTCTCAAAACCCTCACCCCACCCCCAACCCCTGCCTATGCAGAGACCCCAGGTTTCCCCCCATGCTTTCATCCAAGGGACCTCTAGACCTGGGTACCTGGCAGAACACATCAGGCCTGGGATTCCTACCAGCAGGTGAAACCACCTGGAAAACCTCCAAGTGCCTGAGAGGAGTCGCCTCCCTCTGCTGCAGAGCCAAGTTCCCAGTTCCTGTTTCAGTTTCAATTCCTGTAAACAGTTACCCCCAGGTGTGAGGAAGCCAGGGCTGGCACCCCTGCCAGGCTCTGGCTCAGGTAAGGTGTCAGACAAGTCTGCCCTCTCTACCTACATGCAGGGATGCGCATCGCCTGGAAGGCAGCACCTGGTAGTGTAAGGGATGACAAACGCAGGCCTGGATAAAAAATGAACTATCAGAACACTGTGATGAGAAGTAATGCCTAGAAAAGGTTGGGTTCCTGCCCCGGGAGTGTCCCTGCCACTTTCTACTCAGATATTTCCAGGAAACCTGATTACCTTTTGCCTTTTGAATTGTAAATAACTACCCTAGGAATCTAATGATTCCCTTTTGAAGCCTCCTCTCTGGAGGCTCAGGGTCAGGGTCAGGGCTAGAGACTTGTCCTTTGCTGTTTCTTTTCCAATTCCTGCCACAGTAGGACTCCAGTATGAGAAGAATCAGGGGAATTTGATAAAAGGCCAGTTGTCCCTGTTCTCAGGAACATCCCCCTTTTGTTTTGGTTCTGCTGGCAAGTGGTTATGGGCCCAGCCCAGGCCCTCACCAAAAATGATGAGGGGCAGAGGGCAGTGCCCTTTCAGGGAGGCTCTGCAGCAGGATGAAGGTGGATTTCCACTTCCCAAAAGGATGGGGACTAAATGAAACCCCTCAGGGTGCTGGGTTTGCCCAATTGGCCCTTTTCTGGCCACTGTCATGGACCACCCTGTCTTGTCACATCATTGATTTTAATGCCAACCACACAGCAAGCCTATGAAGACAGGCTGGCACTGCTTATCACTCAGACCAACAGCCCTTTTCTCCCTCAAACCAGGACCAGCAAGACCTCAACCACAGTTCAACCTGCATGTGAGCTCCAGAGGGTTCAAGTCCTATCTCTTCCTGTTGCTAGCTGTGTGGCTGTGACAAGTTCCTTAACCTCTTTGTGTTTCATCTCAAGATCTATAGCAGAGGGTTTTATGATAATGTCATGTTTAGCACAGTGCTGGTAACATCACAGGTTAGCAGCTTGGCTTTTTTAAAAATCTCTGGGACTGCAAACCCTCCTCCCCAAGGCCCAGCTGGCAGATGTTCTTTCTGATACCCAGGGATGGAGAACCCTGGTGGCTCCACAATTTCACAGCTCTATCTTCACAAGGCAAAAAATCTACAGCCACTCAGATCACCAAGTGTATCGACACAAGACCCAAGGCCCAAGGCCCAAAGCCCAGCCAGGTTCCAGAAGAAATGATGGACTCCAAATCTCACTGTAATTCAAAGCCCCTCCCCCAAAGAGCCATAGACAAAACACCAAGGAAGCCAAAATCAAACAAACAAAGCAGCTGCATCCTCACACCTCCTGTGGCCCGAAGAAAGCACCTGAAAGTGAGAATATGCCCAGGCAGAGCAGGGAGAGAACCACTCACACCCACTCACACACATGACACCTGCTCACACTTGGACCAAGGGTCAGCTGTGGGTGAGAAGCAAGCTGAAGTAAGGACTTTGTTCCCAATCAAGCACAGAAGTGAGTGGCTCATCTTCAGAGCACATGTGTGGTCCTCTCCCAGGCCCTCCATGCTATGCACAGGTTGCAGATTCAAAGGGTGCTCTGGGTGTCCTTGGAACTATGGAGAGAAGTGCTGCTCTCTGAGAGTGCTGTGCCCCTTGGGCTCTGGGGCAGTGGGACAGGAGCAGGGAAGGTAGTTTCTCTATCCCTGTGTTCAGCAAGGAAGACCCATCTGACAGCTGGTGCCCTCCTGTCCCTCCACTGAGAGCCTGGGCAGGCTGTGGGGACCCCTTCAAGGGCACTGCAAATCCACAGCAACCTTCCCCTCCAGCAGCCTCAGAACCTCCTCCCAAGATATTCTCTGGAATATCCAGGGCCCTTCAGCTCAGCCAGAGGCTTTTCATCCCCAAAGGGTACTAAATCCTAGTTCACTCAAAGAAAAGAGACTGGAAACTTTAGGCAGGACAGATGACTCAAGCAAAGAACCTCACAAAACTGCTTGAGGAAAGTGCCCCCTGGGAAGAGTTGGGGGCGAGGGGTTAGGATCCCCTGAGGCTGCAAGCTGGCCCTGCCCCCATATACCTGAAAGGCACAGATGCCCCCACTCCCCACTTACCCCAGTGCCCCTTGGGTCTTGTCTGGTCCTGGGGCTGCAGGAGGCAGCCTCTCCACACTGGCCAATGAACTTGGAGGCCTCCTCACAGGAGACATGCCGTCTCTGGCTGGGGGTTCCTCCAACCCAGTGTCCCTTCCCCTGCAGGTCTGAAAGAGAAGCAAGAGTCCCCAAGGCAGCAGCTACAAACTGTGCCTCCTGTCATGTGGTCACAGTTTTATTTTGTGAGAAAGTCAGATTGCTGTAGCCAGAAAATTCCCTTGGCCAATGGAAACCCAGCAGAAGTTTGTCTCCTGTGGCTGCACATGGTCCTTGCCCAATCCCAAGTCCCACTCTGCCCTGAATCCCCTTCCATCCAGAAGCCCCCCTCTGTCTCTGCCATCACCCAGGGAGGCTAAGACTGCAGCTCAGACTGCAGGCCAAGCCAGCTTTCAAGACAACCACTGATAACTTGGGGGCAGATGGGCAGGGAACTCAGGTGGATCTGCAGCTATGTCAGAACCTTGGCCTAACACATGTGACCCCTGACAGCCTGCAGGGCTTCTTGGAAAGCAAGATTTGAGCCAGATGCCCCTGCCTGCCCTCAGTGCCTTAGTATCTCAACCTGCTCCCTGAGAGAGGGGACAAGACAGCTGCCCCACAAATAGTCCTGAGCACAGGAGAGGGTTAGGTGAATCTTATAGCGACAGCTTTACAGCATTCGAGAGGTGCTACTGGCCATGGTCACCTCTGGCTGAGCAGTGCTTCCTGCAGAGGTCAGTCTTCCTGCAGAGGTCACTGTGGATGTGGCTCAGGTCAAGTGATTCTGGGTTCAACTCCTAATAGGTTATCAATCAATTTATATAAAGCTTTAGAAAGAAAATTAGGTGCCATCATTCTACCTATAACGTAACCCTGAATTCCCAATTTAGTTTATGATTCAAGATAAATAAAGCCTCAGCCTGGATTATCAGGTTATATCCTCTACACCGGCCTTCTTTCATCCCTTAGGGTCCTGTCTGACCAGGCTCACAGGCATTTACAAGGAATATCCAGGCAGTTTCTAGGAAGAAGTAGCAAAGATGTTTTTCCCTACTTTCCAGCAAATGGGTACCTATGCATGGTTGGCATGGATGTCCTGTTTCAGAAGGTGCAGACACCAGCCTCAAGGTGCTCCAAGCAGATAAGGATGTTGCAGCATGTCTGCCTCTTGGAGCTGGTGCATGACAGTAAGGAGCTCTGACAGCAGGACACTCACACTGTCAAGATGGTCTACAACCCAGAGAACCAAGTCTGAAGCCCTCACAGCTTGCAGACAAATGCAAGACCAAAGGTGATGCAATGGCCTGCATCTGACCCACGTGAAAATGATGGCTAAAGGGACAAAACATGTACATGATGTATACATGTATGATGAAAATTCTAATGTATGGCCTAATAGAATTAGGAAACAACATGGAAAAGAACAGAACTATGTGGATGGTAGCAGGAGCAGTTTCTTTTGCAGGGCTGAACCTGGAACAGAGGTGAATGTGGAGCAGGAGGATGATGGGAGCTTGAGGACATGACCAGTGGCTTCAGGTGAATTAAACTATAGCTTTGTCCTAAACAGGTGGTGATACAAACCAGGTGCAGAAGCCTATGCTAGTTATCCCAGCAATTTGAGAGTATGAAGCAGGAGGATTGCAAGTTCCAGGCCAGACTCAGCAACTTAACAAAGTCCTAAGCTACTTAGTGAAACTGTGTCTCCAAATAAATAAATAAATAAATAAATAGCCTGGGATGTGACTCAGTGTTAAAGTGCCCCTGGGTTTAGTCTCCAGTACAAAAAAAAAAAAAAAAAAAACTATAGTGAATTGGATCCTGTGGCCTGCCTAAATATCTCCTCCTCTCAGGAGGAAAAACAACAGCTTCACAAAGGGTCTTAGAAAATCTGTTTGAGGAGAAGCCTTTAGGAGAACAGAGGGGAATTCATACATCATGGCCACCCCTGCCACACCACTGGCCTTGTTCCCCAACCCAGGCCTAGAAGCTCATCCCACCCAAAAAAGCTATGTCCAAGAGGTGTGTTTTTGGGGGGCAAAGAATGGCTTCAGTCAGTATCCAAAGAATGGAGAAGAAGGAGCTTTGATCCCAAATCAGCTTCTTAGCTCCAGGGGTTACTGATACAGGATAGGATTCAAAAGACAAATAAAGAGCAGGGATGATCATGTCCTTTCTGGAAACATGTGGAGATACTCCAGGAACTGGGGTAAAACTTCTTTTTCCCCTTTTGTGGCGTTTCTGGTTGTGGTGGCTGGTAGGTGTATTTAGCTTTGAAGGGGAAGAAGAGAGGTCAGGAAAGTCTAGATCAAGTTATCACTGTATTATAATCCTGAACAAAACATCTTTCCACCATCAACATGTCTATGTGCAGTGCTGAGTAGAATCTGACCCAAAGACTAAGGCATAAAAGGGGACAGATGCAGTACAAAGGCAGAGGTGCATTTTCATCTTGTTCCCATCACTCCTAAGACACCTACACCTACAGGCCCAAGGGTCAGTTTTTTCTGCAAAAGTTTCCTTTGGGTCCCTGAAGGGAAGCCTAGGCAACTGCTATCATGAGCATGTCACAGTGTCATCTACAGCAGGGCTGATGGGAGAATAATGATATATCCCCCAACCTTGGGATCTCCAAATGCAGATTTTGAGGTCACTCAGTAGAAAGTAAGGCAGAGGGGTTTAGGTTTTTCCTCAGTGGCAGTCATGGTGCATTTCTCTGCAGCTCTCAATACACTGAAAGAGGTCCTTCTTGACTTGGACCTCTAAGGAAAGAACCAAAAGAAATAAAAAAAAAAGGGTGAGAGGAGAGGTGGCTCAACAGTGAATCAGGTTTATTCAGGACAAACCTGTGTGTGGGGGGGTGTGGTCCCCAGCAGTGGCTGGAACCCAACTTCTGCTTATATCCCAGGAAAATTATAGTGGGGCAGGAGAGTGGGAAAGTTTCTGTAGTTAGGCCATTGATAGGGGTTATCAGGGAAGTGTATTGTGGTGTCACCTTGGTGGTCACTGATGTAGTCATGTCTCTTTGTTGAACCAGTTATTTCTCAAAATTCCAGTCCCAGATTATGATCCCCTTCCCTGTGTGATGATAGGTTATTGCCTGGGTTTAGATCAACTTTAGATCAGGCTGAGTAACAGTGACCTGGGATGACTCTTGTTCTAATGTGGAGGATTTGTTCAAAAATGGAGCTGTCAAGTTCTTCCTAACACAACCAGACTGCAGTCTTCAGTACAACCTGCTTCACTTCCTGGCCCTCAGGACATAGAATGGGAAGCCCTGGTCTTCTCCTTGCCCTCTCCAATGGATCTAACCCCAAGCACACATGAGATGTGACTTTCCTTCTCTTCTGCATGTTTTGAAGGTCCTGGCATCACCTCCAGGTTGCTTAGCCACAGAGCATTGCAGGGCACAAAAGGGTACTCTCCTGCTGGGAGAGGGCAGGCAGAGGCTCTCTGCTGTATGTGTGAGGATGTGAGTATCTGTGTGTGTGTATGTATACTGAGGATAGAAGGGGCTATTGGAGGTACAAGTGCTTCAAGCTGGGCTTCTGAGAACAAAGGTCTTGGGTGTGAAAGCTCAGGAGGCAGGGCTGTCCAGGTTTGAGGCTCACTGCTCCATGCCTGTTCTGGCTTGGGTTTTATGGGATCTCAACCTCCAAGACCCATATATCTGGATACAGGGTGTGTGTGCCAACATGGGACAAATAAAACACTTGCATCTCCTTCTGAATTGCTTACAAGAACACTGCCAAATAAGGCGGAATTATAGCTCCCAGTTTCTGTAGCATCTATTTTCCAACTGTCTTCAGATCTTTGGGTAAAAATTGTTTAGAGTCAAGTTGTGGGGATGGGGTCAGCTCTTCTTGTTTGTTATAGAAAATGAAAAACCCCAAGATAGTGTGGCCTGGGAAAAAGGATCAAAAAGCCATACATTGATAGCTTTCACGTCTCCCAAGATGATCACTTCCCAAATGCTGGCTGCAGGCGGAGAGAAAGTGTTTCATCAAACCTAAAGTGATAGACTCTAGGAAACACCAATCTCTTCTAAGATAAACAATTTTCAGGCACTAGACACTGACCCCAAACCCAACAATTCAAATTCCTGAGTGCCTAGTCTGACATGATCACTAAATATCCCACAATGTATATAACCTATTCCCCTCCTTTGTTCAGTGGCTCATTTTCCACCAAAAAAGTGAGTCCAATACTGTAGGTAGAGTCTGTTCCTTAATAAAAGCTGAAATGATCTATGAAGTTTGTTCCTGGCCCAGTTTCTTTGTTCTAACACTTTTCTGGGCCTGAATATTCTTGCATGAGGATTCTGCTCCTCTTGGAGTAACAAATATCCCAGGGTCAATATTTGCCTGGGGTAAAACAGGACAGGCTGAAAAGGTCCTGCATCAGCACTAAATGTGTTGCTCACTTAGGCTCAGACTAACCAACCATGAGGTCACCAGCTAGTAGCAATCTCTCCTAGCACAACAAGAACCCAAGGTGGTGCTCAGCCATGAATGGCATGCAGGTAAAAACCAGCGAGGTTGACTAAAAGCCACAGGGAGCATTCTCTGAGGTATGAGCACCTAGGAGGTGGGGGCTTGGTATTTTAGAACCTCCTCCCAGCCTTCATTAAGAAAAGCTACTTTTGGGATGGGGATGTGGCTCAAGCGGTAGCGCGCTCGCCTGGCATGCGTGCGACCCGGGTTTGATCCTCAGCACCACATACAAACAAAGATGTTGTGTCTGCTGAAAACGAAAACATAAATATTAAAAAAAGAAAAAAAGAAAAGCTACTCTCAGGATCACATCTTCATTGCCTCTTGTAACCAAGTCTCCAGCACTCCCCCATGTCACCCAGACTATGCCACAATCCCCAATCATCCTGACAGCCAAAACCCTCACAAAATGTGATGGGGGCTATTCAAAAAGTAGTCAACTGATTAAGGGAGAGGGAAATTAAGACAAAAACAGGGGGACTAATTTCCTTAAAACCTCTTACCTTGTGTACTACACCATCCTGTTGGAGGCAATCATACAGCCCCCATGCTGTCAATCATAATTTAAGAGGAGGGACATGTGGGCAGGACTCTGGTTGCTTCCTGTAATAAGAGTACATTATGGTCTGGCAGTGGTCCCCAATTAATGACTTCTTCAGAAGCAGAGACCACACAGCAAATTGACCCCTAGAAATATTAATGGGCACCACCAAGGCCTCTTCCTTCCTTCTTTATCTTTCCCTCCCTCACTCCCTCTTGTTGTTGTTGTTGTTGTTGTATGTGTTGTTGTTGTTGTTGTTGTTGTTGTTGTTGTTCTTCTTCTTCTTCTTCTTCTTCTTCTTCTTCTTCTTCTTTCTCTCTCTCTCTCTCTCTCTCTCTCTCTCTCTCTCTGTATTGGGGATTGAACCCAGGGGTGCTTCATCCACCAAGGCACATCCCCACATCCCAGACTGTTTTTTAATTTTTAAACTTTCATGACAGGGTCTTGCTAAATTGCATAGTGCCTCAGTATGTTGATGAGGCTGGCTTTGAAATGATGATCATTCTATCTCAGCCACTCATGTTTTTGGAGTTATAGGTGTGTGCCACCATGCTCGGTTTGTCCCTGAATTTTATTCTTGTAATTTGCAAGACAACAACCCAGAAGAAAATTGGCAAGATGTGGAATCTAGTCTCATCACAAAACTCCAATTTCATTGGGACCCCAATAAAACTGGTGCACAGGAGAAGTGTACCATCCCTCTTCTCTCTGAGAGGACCCACTCTCTTCCTATGAGAAATAGAAAGGCTGATGGTTGTCCATTTCGAAAAGCAGCCTTAATTGGATCCAATGATAACCATTTTGAGTATGATCTTTTATTTTGCCCCCCTCAATTTTAAAAACAGCCAATCTTGTAGATTGTAATTCAAGCTCCTACAATCAGAATAAAGGGCAGTACTGCCTTAGGTTAGAGATCAGCAGGCCGAGGGGCCACACTTGCTGGCCAGGTTCTGTAATATGGCCTCTGCAAGAAGGAAAATTTGGCTTCACCCACACACTCTGCAGCTAATGTTTTGTTTCTTCCAGCATCCTAAAGATAGGTAGTAGCTAGCAATGAGCAGTGAATGCAGGCAAGGTCACAAGTGTTTCTAAATTACTTTAGGGTCTTCTTTAAACTACTTCCAAAGTATATGATAAAGCAATAGAGTGGTAGTTAATTTGCAGAAAATTTTAAAAAAAAGCAATGGAGATAGTTGGAAATCACATCAAGAGAAAAGGATTAATGGGACTAACTCTTGACAGGGTTCATTGATGTTGATGTAAAGCCAGGAATTATGGCCAGAGATGTCTCCATTTTTCTAGGAAGGAAGATTGCTTCAGGTAGCACAGGTGCACTAAGGTAACTTCTCACTAGCTATTTACCCCAGTGCCCACATTAACATGGGATTGTCTTGTAGATGAAGGTCCCTTAAAAAGGATGGCCATCATGACAGTTCTGGAGAGGACCAACTAAAGTCAAAGACTCCACCACTTGAAATGAAGGAGAAGTTGAACACATGAATGGAAGAGTACAGAAGTGAGCCCCAGTTCTCCTGGTAAACATCAAACAATAATTAGTTTGGGTAAAGCTTTGACTCCTTTATTGTTCTCTGCTAAGAGATGGCCCACTCTCTCTCTCTGGAGAGTGCTTTCTACTTAATCTTCATTTCCTTTTAACTTTATTTTCATTACACTTTCACTTATAATATTGTTCTTTTGCATGCTTTTGGTGTCTGACTTTAAATTTTCTTTTGTTAGAACACAAGAACTGAGGTTTGGTGTTTTATCTCCCTGCTTCCCTGTGACACTGGTATTTCTAACATCTCTCGAGATTGTTTCATTTCCCCCTTTCCTGTCCTTTTTGATAAACTCAAACCTTTAACTCTGAGCACCATGTTGGAAGTTTTTCTGACCTGATCCCAAGAACCCTTCACAGAGCCTCAGTTTCTAGGGAGGCCCTAGCCCCAATATTTCTTTTCATCCTGAGCATGCATTTCTCTGGTGTCTCTGCAGTTCACATTTAAGAAATGAATGACCTGGGGGTTATTTCTAGTTTTTGTTTGTTGGTTGGTTGTTGTTTTTTTTTTTTTTTTTTTTTTGGTGATAGGGATGAAACCAGGGTCTCATGTGTTAGGCAAGCACTCCACCACTGAGCGGCATCCCAGTCCTTTTTGACAAAGGGACTCACTAAGCCTCACAGACTGTCCTTGAGCTTGTGATCCTCCCACCTCAGCCTCCAGAGTGGATGGGAATATAGGTGTTGCCCCTGTGCCCAAGATGAGTCATATTTTTTTTTAGTGTTGGTTGCCACCCCCTAATAGAATTGCATGGCCAGCTAGTGGGTCATTGTCCTCCTTCACAAAGGATTTATGATGCTAATTCATTCATTCCTTAAAAGTGAACTGCAGAGACATCAGAGAAATTCAAGTGGGGACTGCTGAGAATTCTCACCTCAACAAAACCAGTTAGAAAACTTGCAAAAAAAAAAAGGCCTAATCAGCTTTTTAAGAATTCTGGAAATTAGGAAAAAAAAAACACTATATTTTATTTATGTGCATTAATTATACAGGATGGTGAGTTTCATAGGGGTGTATTTTTACCTAAAGGAAAAAATAATTTGGCCAATCTCCTCTCTAGTATTTTCCCACTCCTCCCATGCTCCTTCCTCCTGATTCCTCCTCTACCCTAAATGTTTTCCTTCAACTTTCCCTCTTAAAATCTTAGCTTGCTCATATCTACAGAGTCCTTCAGGGCCACATAGAGGAACACATAATGTTTCATAAGAATTCTGAAAATTAACCTGTGGTGACAGCAATCTGGGAGCATTTATTTAAAAAAAAATGGTGGGGCTTTGTACAGTGACTTCTGTAGCATTTTGACTTGGCTCATCCCTGATATCCACTCCAATTCAATGGCAGCCTTGGAAACAACAGGGAGGTTATTGAGTCCCTGGAAGGCATCCCTCCTTAGCAAGGCTTGCTTTCTTTGACCTGTGTGTGAGCCCTGGAAAAAGAGGACAGTTAAGTACCATGACCCTTAAGTCCCACTCTATGTTCACAAAAACCTAGCCATGTCAAGGCACTAATTAGACAGCACAGCTGGACCAGAATGTCCACAGTACACATTATCTCAAATCCTAATTAGTGTAATACATATGTCATGTTTGTATAAGTATGTCAAATAAACGCTATTGTCATGTATAAGTAAAAAGAAAAAAAAATATGAAAAAATCCTAAGTAAGTGTGGCTAAGTTTGTGCAATGGAATTAAAGGCTGCTCTTTAGGGTCCAGTGCCAGGAATGGGTCGGCCACCTGGGTCAGCATCCACTAGCTCTGGAGTTCTCTGCCTGAGTCTCTGAGCAGGTCATCTTCCTGTGTGGTCCATCTCTCTGCTGGGTACTGCTGGCTTCCTGTAGCTGTGCCGGGTTTGCTTACCCTTTTATCCTCTGCATTTGAGATGCTTCTTCTAGTAACAACCCAGAGGAATCTCACAGAGGATGTACTGAGCCTAAAAAGTCAAACCCAAAAACAATCTTTATTTTTCTTTTTTGCAGTGCTGGAACCCAGGGTGTTCAGCACACTAGTCAATTGCTCTACCCCTGACCCATGTTCCCAGCCCTTTTTCACATTTTACTTTGAAACAGGATCTATAAGTTGCTAAGGCTGCCCTTGACCTTACAATCTTCCTGTGTCAGCCTTCTGAGTTGCTGGGATTATAAGTGTGTGCCACAATGCTGGCTAGAACAGTGGTTCTTTCTAAGGGTGAAGGTCTGAGGAGACTTTCCAGAATAAGTGATATGTTATCTTAATTGGTAGAGTCACAATCAAGGGGGGACATTTAAGCTATTTCTTTGTATTTAAACATTACCTCAACACACATAAATATTTAAAACATCTGCAGAGAAGGAGGGTCTAAGGTTCCACCCATGCCCCTAGAGCCCTCTTATTTCTCAGAGATTTGGGCTGTTCAGATCATGTTCTGTCCTGTCTTGATCCCTAAGAGTGTGGACATGCTGGACTGTCCAGCTCACTAGAGAATGTCCCCTGTACCCATCTGCCTTTCCCAGGATGGAGGAGTACTGGAACCCCTTTAGGTCAGCAGTCAGTAGAGAATGGGGCACTGGCACCCATGGACAAATAAATGTGCTCCAGTCCAGGACACAGGCACTCCCACCCAACCCACAGGGTGGGCAGCTGAGATAGATACGCCCTAGTGTCTGGAAAGGGGCATTTCATCTCCACATAGGTAGGTGGAGGGAGGACAGTCTGCCCAGAAATCTGCTGCAACTGGAGAGATCTCTATGTGAATTGTCTCTAAAGACTACCAGAAAGAGTTCTGTGCACATACCACCAAGAACATGACAACCATGAGCCACGAGCCTGGCTCTGGAGGCAGATGTCCCCTGTGCTAAATACAGTCTGGCTGAAGACATGGATCAGTACTGAGAGCAGGGGAGTGGCCCCTGGAGGACAGTCAGAAGGTAAAGGTTAGGCCATCAGGAACCCAGGTCAGAGGCAGGGGGTCAGGCCATGCCTACCCATGAAGACTAGGGCAGCACCCTGCCTGTGGAAGTCCTCCAGGAGGTTGTCGAGTCCCAGCACCATGGTGTAGTTAATGGTGCAGATGTGTGCATTCCAGGACATCTCAGAGCCTGGGGGTCAGGCCACTCTGTCACACCTAGTGAGAACATCAGGTTGGCAGGACCCGCATGACAGGGGGAGCCACACTTGGGGCACAATGGTCCTTGCTGAAAGAGACAGCAGGGTGTTCTGGGGTCCAGTGCCCACTGCAGATCTGTGTGTCAAACCCATGATGGTGCAAGCAGGTGATCATCTCCCCAATGCTGGGGACTGATCCTCAGTTCCTGAAAGCCAGGTCCGAGGAACAGAGAGCAGTGGAACTGAGGGCAGTGGGAACTCACAGTGACATCAGCCCAGACACATATCTTTCAAGACCTGGTTCAGTATTACCTCCCACAGGGCCTTGATGAGAAGGAATTGCAGGCCACTGACCAGTTGCAAGAAAAGGACCTGCTCCTCTGACACCTGGGAGGGCAGAGGGAAAAAAGATCGAGTTCTGGAGGCAGGTTGGTTATAGCTGCTGCCAGGCCTTGTCTGTCCCAAGCAGGAAGCCCATGTTGATCCCAGTGTGCTGGAGGAACAGAAGAGGGTACTGGCAGGAGGCCAGGAACTGTGGAGACTGCTATAGTTCATGACCAAAGGACATCATGTCCAACAGGGACCAAAATCACCCCATGAACTCAGACACCAGGACAGCCAAGCCAAGGAGTCACACCATTTAGTGCCCACCCCTGGTCCACACCTGGGTCTTGGGCCTGGCTATGGAGTGCAGGAGGATGAGCAAAGACACCGGAACGCCATCCAGCATGCTGTACTGGTTCTCCCAGAAACACAGGAGGAACCTGACACAGAGAAGTAGCAGGTCCAGCCTTGGGAGAAAAGTCTGATGAGAGGCACCTCTGCTCCCTGGCTCTCCACTACCACCTGAGCCCAATGCATGCTACAATCAGCCAGTCCTCACATGTGGAATAATGGTGGTCATGAACTCAAAGCACCCCAGGGGCCTCCATTTCTGAAGCCTCAGGGGCAACAGCCACAGGCCACAGATGGTACACAGGACTTGGAAGGAGGAATACTTTCCTTCCCTCAAGGGAACTCAGAAGGAAAGGAGCATTGGAGCTATCAAAGGACTCAGGAGAGAGGTTGTATGGGGACTACAAACCCCAGGCTCATAGGTGTCCTTTGCTGAGGCGGTAATCTGAAGGCAAAGTGCAGCCACAAAGTCTCCCCAACATATGTGACTTGGAAATGTTTCACCCCCACAAGCCTCAGTTTCCCTCAGAAGAGCCTTACATTGCACATAGGCACAACAGTGTGTTCCAAGGCTACTCTAAAGATGAATTATTCATGGAAGCCCATGGATAAAATAACTACTCCTTTCATTTGGTGACTCACTGGGGCCATTGGAAGGAAGCCACACAAACTGCATAAGTTTTTACTCTTCAGTAAGCAAAACAGAAAGGATTTTGAGGATGAGTGTGATTAAGCATGCCCCTATGATTTGCATACACAGTGCTACAATGTTCTCTGATTTTGGATATATATATCTCCAATATACACATTAGCACTGGAGATTGAATCCACAACCTCATACAGGCTAAGCAAGGGCTCTCACACTAAGCCACACCCAGCCTTTTATATTTTAGAAAAGGATCCTCCTAAAGTTGCCCAGCTGCTTTCCTACTAGCCATGATCTGTCTGAGCCTCCAAGGATGACAGGTGTGGGCACAGTTGCCTGGTCCATACACATACTCTTAACATACCAGAGTGTCCCAAAGACCTTGGTGTCATACAGCGGGGCCATGATGATAATGTTAGCCAGCACAGCTTTCAGGATACAGTAGAAGAGTGAGGTCAGTTAGTCCAGTGATAGCAGCACCAGCATACCTGGGGGGACAGGCATCACTCAGGGGCCAGGGTACTGACTAGAAGGGCACACAGCCTCCCCCAGGCAGATGAGGAACAAGCTCTGATACCCTTCATCTGAGAGGCCCCAGGGAGACACAGCCATGCACAACAGTAGACTCTGGCCTGTTAAACAAGACACCCCTTCAAATGTGGGCTGCCTCCCTCCCCCACCCACACACACACACACTTTAGGGACACAGAGAAATATGGGGGATGCACTAGGCACCAGCCCCCCTGTGGGGTGTACCCCACCAACTGGGCATTCATGGCTGTCCAGCAAGTCAACAGAGAGTTCTGTTAATCTCTGGAAGCCCTGTAGGTGAAGGGGAGACCTCTGCCTGCAGGCTGCAGCAGATTTTCCTGGGGTACCTGGGCTGGAGGAGGAGGTGAGACCATTGAGGCCCATGGAGAGCTGTGCTCACACTGCATGCTTCCTTTATGAAGGACATGTCATAAAGTCCGAGTGCTCTTGGAGGCCCCCTGCTTTGTCTTCCACCACCACCAGGCACTGGCTGGGCACCACTTTCCTCCACTTGGCCACTACTCAAGGACAGCCTGTGGGGTCTGGGCTTGGCCCCAAGGCCAACTTGTCAGGGAAGAGCCTCAGTCCTCCTGCCTCCACTATGGGGAATTAATTTAGGCACCACCATGCTTGGAGGACCTGCATGTGCTGGGAATATTCTAGTACAAAGCACAATGCAGGAAGCTCAGATGCCACTCTAAGGGGCACGCATGAGCCCCCACTCCAACCATACTGCAGATGCAGTCAAAACTGACTGGGGGTAGTCAGGAGGCCAGGTGGACTGTGACAGGGAGAAGGAGAAAGAGTCCAATGTGGGCAAAGTGCCCAGCTGGGGGAAAGAGGTCCTTGAGCTGGGCCTTCCCAAAAGGAGCAGAAAAGAAAGGAATGGTCACTCACCACCCAAAGCTGAAAGTGACTCCTCTGGGTGAAAGGAGATGAGGGAGCCTTGCAGATCTGGTGGGGAGAAAAGGAAGCTTTCAGGATTGGGAGATGAAAGACAATAGCAAGGCCAGAAAGATGCAGGGGGTGACCTGGTCCTACATCTGACCTCTTGCTTTGGGAAAGAAAATGCAAGCCATAGTCTTCCTGCCCAGGATTTCAGCTTTTTGCAGGGAGAGGAACTAGGGATATAAATGAGGGCCTCATGCATGCCAGGTGAGCACCTTTCCTCTGAGCCAGCCCCTGCCCCAGTTATAGCTTTATAATGTAATTCTGGGTCCAGATTGCCAAGGGCCTCAATAACTTCCAGCAGAAATGTGGCTAAGGGTGGCAGTGCCTGTAGGATATAGCTGCCACCATCCACATGGCTCCACTAAGGTCCCCTTAATTCCTCCTCTGCTCTGCTGCTATGATCCACCAAAGTGAGGAACAAGCTGTCTCCCTCAGGTAGCACTAGCTGACCACTTCGGGGCAGCCCAGGCCCACAGCCTCACTGGTATAAAGAACCAAGCATCAGCACATGCTAACCCCAAGCTGCCTTGCCATCATCCACCTCACCAGAGCCTTCATAACTGCCACAGTCTCCTCGACTCTAAAACCCATGATGCGAGGCAAATTCATGTCTTGCTCACAATCAGTGCTGGTCCAGCTGTTTAGCATCAGGCCATCCAGGTCACATGGCCTGGTGAAGATCCTTGAGAGTGAGAGGTCTGGATGTCAGGGGCCATGGCAGAGGCAATTCCCTGACCACCCTCACTCCTGATGGTTTCTGGTTCAGAATAGAACTCTTCTGTCATTGATGGGACAGTCCTCCCCAGTTCTGGATTCCTGTGGGACCTGTGCCAGCCTCTCCTTGTGTACCAGCTGGGAACTGTTGGACTATTTCAGATCAAGAAGCACACATCCCCCCTCAACAACCTGAACTTTGTGACCTCCCCTTCTCAGTGCTGTCTGGGCAGCAGCCAGGAATTCTTGTTCTATTGGGAAGGTTCTGGGCTACTAGTTCTTTGCTGCTCCTCCTCCTGCTGCTGCTGCTGGGGATTGCATGTTCTGTTCTTGGGTGACAGGTGTGAGCAGCTTAAAACCAGTTAAAAGTTCTGCTGGCTGGTGGCTGGGGTGAGGGTTGCTCTGGGTTTCCTCTGCCTCAGTCCAACACTTTTGTTTTACTAATGAACATGAAGAAGAAGCAAGTATGGGGCTGGGGATGTGGCTCAAGCGGTAGTGCGCTCGCCTGGCATGCATGCGGCCCGGGTTTGATCCTCAGCACCACATACCAACAAAGATGTTGTTTCCGCTGAAAACTAAAAAAATAATATTAAAAAATTCTCTCTCTCTCTCTCTCTCTCTCTCTCTCTCTCTCTCTCTCTCTCTCTCTCTCTCTCTCCCAAAAAGAAGAAGAAGAAGAAGAAGAAGAAGAAGAAGAAGAAGAAGAAGAAGAAGAAAGTAGCATGTACTGAAGAAGACCCAGAGCCCCAGTTGAAATGATCACAGTGCTTTTGCTGGAACACAAGTTGCTGGAGTCAGTACAGCAGGGATATATCAGCACAGTGTTTCAAAACTGAATGTCACATTTAAATCCTGAACTAATGGGAATGAAGATATGGTCTATAGTCACTCCCACCTCTGTCAAAGCCTTCCTACGGCCTCTAGAGCACAAGGCAGTGATAGAATTTATTTTCTATTTTTGCTCCCCTTTTGTTCTGTTTATGAGACAGTACTCACTAGTGGCTTTTATTTTGTGTATATTTTGCAATAAACCCCAATTATTGCATGCTTTGAAATAGCACAAGAGAAAAATATTTAATATTAATTTGATTGTATTTAAGATGATTATATTCAGCAAGTATCCAAAGTTCATTCCTTTCTTTTTTAAAAACAGCAATTGTCATTTTCTTTGACCTCCCTGTTCTGCTCTAACCCCAGACATTTTAATAGTGATCTTTCCTATTACACAAGTACTAGCTGCCTACAGATCTAGTGGTATATCATAAAGTAAAAATCAGAATGAGGAAATTTCATAGCAAAACCTTTCCCATAGGTAGAAAACTTACTAAGAATTACAAGTAATGTCAATATGAGTGTGTAATTAATTGTACTACAACAGTTCTCTGTAGAAATCTGAGTCTCAGCATCCTCATCCCCAAGATCTGGAGAGGGGAAAGATTCACACAAGGCAGAGAAGCCATATGAGCAAGGAGAGATGTGTAGAGGAATGGATTGGCTTGACATGCTGCTTGATTAGTTAATGATACCCCTCATTCTCTTTTACCTGAAGAAATTGTAGGTCTATAGTAGGTCACAAAGTTTTATTTGTTTAAATTTTTAATTAATTTATTTTTTTCATTTTCCATATTTTTATTGGTACATTATAATTGTATAAAATGACGGAATTTGTTGACTAATATCCATACATGTACAAAATATAACAATACAATTTGGTCAATATCCCTACACCCCCAACTCTCCCCCCTTCCTCCCTTTCTCCCACCTGCTGGGTTCCATTCTGCTACTGATTTCCTTTTAATTTTCATGAAATTCCAGGCTTCAAACTTCTTTTTCCATTTTTCTCTCTAGCTTCCACACATGAGAGGAAACATGAATGACACTTGACCTTCTGAGATTGGTTTATTTCATTTAACCTAACAGTTCCATCCATGTTTCTTCAAATGAAATAATTTCATTTTTCTTTATGAAATAGTATTCCATTGAGTATATGTACCTTATTTTTTTATCCATTCATTTGTTGTAGTACAGGTAGGGTGGTTGCATACTTTGGCTATACTCTAAACATGCTATGCATGTATCAATGTGGTATGATGGCTTATGATTCTTTAGGATAAAAATACTGTGGAGTTGTATAGCTGGGTCACATGGTGGTTCCATGCCTAGTCTTTTGAGGATCCTCTGTACTGATTTGCATACTGGTTGTACTAATTTACAATCCCTAAAACAGTGAGATCCTCTCCAGAATTTTGTATTGTTTGTATTTTTTTAGTTCAATAAACATAAAATCATTGATTTTATTAATATTAAAGCATAATATGAAGCATAATGAAGTTATCACATACAGTGTTCCACTACCAATTAAATACAATGAATAATATTACAAAATAACATTAAAAATAATACAAAAGCAAAAGCTAGGGAAGATTTTATTTAACGTGACAAGTGTGCTTTTCTGTTCAACAGCTCTTTCCAGTCTGGAACACAGGAAGATGATGCTACCCACATACCTGCTGTGCCATGCAGTCTGTCTCCTCCCTTTGATTTTAACTGAGTTAAGGTGGAAAAGCCCACCTCACTCAAACTAGCTGTTGTGAATGTTAGTAATTACAGGACCCTTTGTCTACTTAATAAAGAAAGGCTCCTTGTATCTTAATTCAAAATGCTGATAAATTTAGGATCTCATAATCATTCTTCAACGTATATGAAGAACTATGTTGCAATAATTGATTTTCTTCTTCAGGTACTAAGGTTAACTTGATCATTGATTCAGGGTTTTGAAAAGCAAATGGAAAAGAAAACTGTTCTACCTTATTGTCTCAAGTTTCTCTTCTGGAGAGAAATGATTAAATGTTTGAGATAGAGAAGTGAGATACAACAAAACTTCTAATTTCATTTCCTTCAAATTGTTTTATTAATAATGTTCTCTTCAATATGTCATAAAAACCTTGGGAACATGTAGTGACTAGGACGATTACTTTTAAGCCTTACTTGCCTTGACAACAATCTCTTTGAGAATGCTTGGATACATTCAACATTTTGGAAAATACCATGGTTTTTCCTATGTAGTTTTTAAACTCAGTTCATTAAAATGCAAAAATATCAGTTAAATATGCCAATTTTGCTACCTAAAAATCATCTTCAAAAATATTGACTAAATGAGTTCTTTTTTTAAATGAGAAAACTGTGAATCTCATTCCTTACCACCTACACCCTGCTTAGATTTTTTTCCCTGAGACAACAAATGTGGGTGTAATTAATTTCAACTTTTGAACACAATCTTTCAAGAAATCGGCTATGCAGTGAGCTTTCTTTAATAAGATTAAAAACATTTACTGCATTTTCCAATACTTCCATGGGATTGTGTGGAATTGCTCTGGATGCTAAAGCTTCATGATGTATACATCATGAAAAATGAATGATTCCACACAACACTATTATTAGTAAATTCTAGCAATTTTTAAAATTACTCTGCTGTGTTTTCCAGTTATGTTTGTTGTTCTGTCAGTTGTAATTCTTGTACACTTCTTGCAGTTTAATTCATATTGACCAAAAGTGCACTTTTACAATTTTGTAAAAATCTCTAATTCACTTAAATGAGAGGTTAAATTTAAAAAGCACAAAAAAATCCTCCATGAAATCATCCTGCCATGCATACCTGACATAAACAATTAAAATTTTAATTTTAATAATGATCTTCTAATATCAGTGCTTTCATCTAGCTGGCCTGCAAAGTCTACACTAGATTTCAATTGAGGAAGAAGTGTTGATTCTAAATGTTTTGCAATAGTACAAATCTGAAGAGATATTCTTTTGTTACTAGGTATAGTTTTTTATTTATCAACTGACTTATCATCAAATATTACATATACATATCACATCCAAAAATGCTGGAAGAATATTTTTTCAGCAATTGTGTGAGCCATTTTCTCTTTTGACACATTATATGTAACTAAATGTAATGAGAGTAAGTCTTTCTCAGCAGCAGTAGGGCAATAAAAATGTGTTAATAACTTTATGTCTTTTTTCTTTCTTTGAAAAATATTCAAGAGGCTTATCAATAAAAGTTCAGCAAGTTGAGTTTCGAAGTATCTCTTATATTTAATGGTTTTAAGCTTTCATTTGCAGGAAAATAATTACAAATAATACACTGAGGCCTATCATTTTCAAAAGTATTTTCCATTTGATAAGACTATATATTTCTTTTTTGAAAGTTTTTAATTGATTTTTTTAAAATAAATGACAGTATAATGCATTACAATTCTTATTACACGTATACAGTGCCTTAGTCCAGCAAGAGGTGACAAGCAACTTGAAGGTTGAAGCAGGAACTACTTTTTTTCGAGTGAACTCAGTGGGAACTGAGTGGGAACTCAAAGTAGCGGGCACCCAAGGTAGCAGGAGCCGCCTCTCTGCCAGACAGCAGAGGTATATATGCTTAACTAATTACACACAGCTTAACTTAATTAACATCATCTAGATACAGCAGTCATCCAATAAGGAATCCTCATCATCTTAATGGCTTGCTGGTGTTGCTTCACAAACCACTCCTCCTGGCAAACTACCAGGTGCCAACTTGACTTGATTCGTGGCCCTCAACAATACAGCACGATTTTTCATATCTCTGGTTGTATATAAAGTATGTTCACACCAATTCATGTCTTCACACATATACTTTGGATAATGATGTCCATCACATTCCACCACCCTTGCTAACCCCCTGCCCCCTCCCTTGCCCTCCCATGCTCCCTCTCTCTACCCCACTATAAATCAGTCTCCTAATATCAGAAAAAAGCATTTGGCATTTGTTTTCTTGGGGTTGGATATCTTCACTTAGCATTATCTTCTCCAAAGGATAAAATCATATTTAAGTAATCTTCATTATAACCACTTGTACTTATTTTTTTTCTTTTTGAAATGTGGCTCAAATGAAAAAGTTGAATTTGGAAGATTATAGTCAATATTTTGTACAAGGGCATCAATTTTCACACTTCCAGATGCAGAACATACTTTCTGACATTTCATTTCATTATTCCTCTTTCTTCTAAAAATGAAATGATTCACTTTAACAACAATTTATTCTAGTTTGATTAAAATGTTATAATTGCAATAATTAAAAAATAAATAAGTAAAAGGAAAAATATATATAGCCTATATATTTATAACATCTTTACAAAAAATGTACTGAAAGTCTGCAAATGAATCTCAGATTTCACATCCAGTTGCAGGTCATGGTAATATAAAGCCAGACTGCACATTAACCTTGTCATCATGGACACCAAGTGACACCCATTAACAAATGACTGAAAGCCATTGCTTAGTCAATATATACTCTATTTATCATATTCCTTCTATCAATAGTTTTCTCATATATTAAATTGGACCTCAATATTCCTAAAGATGTGCATAATTTAGGCAAAAGATCTATACAAAGCAGTCTGGGACTTTATATTTTATTTTCTTTTAAAAAACATTCTCACAGTTACTCACAGAATTGATTTCATGACTCTAACAGGTCACTGTGAAAAACATTGATAAAAAGACATTTTTGTGATCTCTTCTGTGTTGGTGGCTTGAGTATTTGCTTGATAATGAAAGAAACTACCTGATCTGCTAGACATTGTTGGCTTGTACAGGAACTTCTTGAAGTGGTAGGAACATATCTTTGATTTTCATTTCTGCTACTTTTTGATAGAAAGATTTCTTGAGAATGCCAGTTATAGTCAGATCTACTGAGGTTCCAATAAGGTTTTCCATGGCTATCTTTAGTATGAGTTTGGAGCTGATGATAGTGTTCTATGGAGCTTTTCTGAAATATATTCTTTACCTCCAGCCACCAGAACCAGGGATGGCCCAGTGTCACAGGCTTCACATTTCACCCACGCAGTGACAGCTTAGTATACCTCCTATTCATTATCATTTGTATTCTTGATTACTGACATTCCAACTGGTGTGAGATGAAATCTGAGTGTAGTTTTGGTTTGCAGTTGAACATTTTCAGTCATTTGTTGGCCATTTCTATTTCTTCTTTTGAGAAGTATCTGTTTAATTCATTCCCTTATTTATTAACTGGGTAATTTGGTTTTCTATTGTTAAGTTTGTTGAACTTTGTATATATTCTAGACATTAATCCTGGGTCAGAAGATTAGTTAGTAAAGATTTTATTCCATTCTGTGGGTTCTCTCTTCACATTTATAATTGCTTCCTTAATTTGATGTCATCTCACTTATTAACCCTTAGCAGCATTTATTGGGCTTTAGGGATTCTATTAAGAAATTCAATGCCTGTGCCTAAAAGCTAGAGTATTGACTATACATTTTCTTCTAGAATTTGCATAGATTCTGGTCAATGTTTGAAGTCATTGATCCAGACAGAGTTGATTTCAGGGTCAGATATTAGGGTCTCATTTTATTCTTTTACATACAAACAGTTGTCCCAGCAGCATTTGTAAAAAAAAAAAAAAAAAAAAAAAAAGTTGTATGTCTCCAATGTTTGTTTTGGGCACCTTTAATAAGGATCTGATGACTGAATCTGTGTGGTTTTGTCTCTTTTCTATTTTATACCATTGTTCTGTGTGTCTGTTTTTAGTCCAGTACCAGTGCCTGTTTCACTCATGTTCTGCTAGGTACACCCTGGATCACATGGTAGGTGATTGCTGAGGCAATATGTCAATGCTTGCTCTGATATCCATGCTCCCACAGCAGCACCTGTAGTGTGGTTGCTTCAAGATGGCTCCTGCACTGGTTCAAAATGGGCAGTTGAGAGAAACAGAGCTCTTTTTTAAACACAAATTAATGGTGCAGCCTCTGGATCAGCTAAGTTCAGGCTGCTTTTCTGATCTCAGGTTCTTTTCCATATCAAATCTGTCCACAGTTTTCCCTCCCTCTATGGTGAGCCAGTGCTTCTACCACTACAACCATTTAGGATGTAGCTCAATGGTCAACCATAAATGGATCTATCCTTCATGCAATATTTACATTTATGTTTATACTTATACATAAATTTATACCACAGTTTTAAGAAATCCCCCAAAATTTACCATCTAGGAAAAAACTCAGACATATACAAGACAACTCAATCAGGCAAATTATCCTAAAAGATAAAAAAAATGAAGGAGATCTTGTAAGAATAACAAGGAGAGATTGCTTTGCAGGGCTCACAGAAGGCCTTTTAAAAAAATGTTTTTCTTAACTATACATCACAGTGGAATGTATTATGACATATTACACAAACACATAGCATAACTTCCCATTCATGTGGTTGTACATGATATGGAGTTACACTGGTTGTCTATTCATATGTGAACATAGGAATGTGATGTCCAAGTCATTCTATTTTCTTTCCCATTCTAATCCCTGCTCACTTCCCTTCATTCCCCTTTGTGTAATCCAAAGTATTTATATTTTTCCCTCCCCTCTCCTTATGTATTAGCATCTGCTTCTCAGAGAGAACACTTGGCCTTTGCCTTTTGGGATTGGCTTATTTCATTTAGCACGACAGTCTCCAGTTCCATTCTTTTCCTGGAAAATATCACAATTTCATTCTTCTTTATACTTGAGTAACATTGCATTGTGTATAAATACCACAATTTCAAAACACATCTTAAAATACTATTTCCTATGGAATTTGCCCCATGGTTAAGACATTAAAGAGCTGGAAGACAAGTTTGGAGAAGGAGAAGAAATGACTGAAGCCAAGCTGGGGTAAAATGAGTGGCTCTCTTACCAATGCAGGAGCCACAGACAATATATATTTGTGGAAAAGCCATATCCTAAGAATTCACTAGTGAGAACTCCAAATGAGAAGTTAGAATTTTCATAGTTTTAGCAGTGAAAGCAGTAGACATGATGATCAGGAAGACAAATAAACAGAAACATTGAGACAAAGCCATAATGCAAAAGAGAGAAAGAGAGGGAGGATGAAACAAAGTACCAAGAATACAAATGTCTCCAACTCAAAACCTAGGACAACTAACTCTAGTGCACTGGGGAAGAAATACCACAGGACACTGACATCAGAGGGTGAACACTGTGGATCATTGAGAAGTATCTGTTTTTACTTTCTAAATAGAATATTATCAGTACCAAAAGATTACATAGTGAATCAAATTGACATACAAATATACTGTACCTATATATAGCAAATAATTATTCATCACTTAGGATACCATGTACAATACCTTCTTCTTAATTCTTATTACCATTTCCTCACTATTGAAGTAGATGGTGTTTGGTCTAACAGTAGCCAGATCTAGGTCATACCTATCAACATGGTGGGGATGGAGCTTCTCCTCCTTCTGTGATGGGCTCCTCATAGTGCCCCAGGAGAGACAGCAGAGCTCTGCATCCATCCCTTACTCTCAATGCGGAGGTCCCTAGTAATTTCAGAGTAGGGTAAAAATAGCAGGAAAATGTTCTACTCACTAAACCAGAAATGTTAATTTATATTAAAAACAATCTCCCTAATTCACATTAAAACTAATATTTAGAATTAATACAATGCAAATAATGCAATATATATATATATATATATATATATATATAGAGAGAGAGAGAGAGAGAGAGAGAGAGAGATAGAGATGTTGCATTATTTGCATTGTATTATTTCTAAATATTAGTTTTAATGTGAATTAGGGAGATTGTTTATATATATATATATATATATATATATATATATATATATATATATATATATATATATAGAGAGAGAGAGAGAGAGAGAGAGAGAGAGAGAGAGCGCACCAGTGAATGAACTACTCAGGAGCACTCAAACACTGAGCCACATCCCCAGCCCTATCTTATATTTTATTTAGAGACAGAATTGCTTAGTGTCTCACTTTTGCTGAGGCTGGCTTTGATCTCAAGATCTTTCTGCCTCAGCCTCTGGAACTGCAGGGATTAGAAGTGCATGCCACTGCACTCAGCTTATATTAAGTTTAAAATGTTTAGCAGTTACTATTATATGTCAGGCATAACTCTTGTGAGTATTAGACATATAGATTTGTATTCATGCAGAAATACTGTTTTTCATCTCCCACACTATCTTTATTCATAAACGATTAAATTGTTTATTTTACTGTTGTGAAAATTCAGAACCAAGACAAATAGGTTAAATACAATTTTTGTTTACTGTAATTTTAGTATTGATGATGGATACAAGGGCAATGAAAACATTACAGAATCGAAACATATCTGGAATAAATGAGGAGAAATAAGTAGGAGATAGGTACCGAATTTCAAAGTGCATATCATGCAGCATGGAAAATGAAGTTTTTGCTTAAACTTAATGGTATTCTTTTGATCAAGAAGAATAGAATGCCATCCTTCATGTTGGACAGGGAACAATTTATTATTTAGATGTTTTATATTATATAAGGATACACATATTGCTTTCCAAAAAGCAATAATTTGGTCTCAGATTACTCATCAGGATGAAATCTTAGTTTAAATAAAATGATTTTGTTTCCAAATACACTGAATTTTTTTTTACTAGAATAACTTGCTATGATGAATGTACCTATTATTTTTATCCATTTTTTTCGCATTTATCATATGGTAAGAAACAAAAAATATCCAACTTGTTTTGAGAATGCTTCTTAAACCATTGATTGAGAAATGAAAAAAAAAATCCTTCAATAAGGGTAATACAAACAAAACCAGTTTATAACTTTAATTTATCTTGTATATCAGATACTCTCAATTTTATATGAGACATATTTATTCCCAAGGTAAAAATGTACTGGTTTAGTTTAGTTAAATATAATACTATTTATTAAGTGCAGCTGTAAAAGTGATAAGAAACTTGCATGATGTTATCCCAAAACTCTATAAAATAAGTCTTCTCCCTATTTACACATAGGTACAATCCCTTTCCTCTACTCTACTGATGTTTCTTCTATTTTCATGGTACTCCCTCAACACTTTTACTTTTTTTTGGGGGGGGGGGCGTGCAGGAGGAGTATCAGGAATTGAAGCCAGGGGCACTTAAACCTTGAGCCACATTCCCAGAATTTTTATTTTTTTACTTTGAGACTGTGTCTTGCTGAATTGCTTATGGACTTGCTAAGTGGCTGAAGCTGGCTTTGAATTTATAATCATCTTGCCTCTGCCTCATGAACTGCTGGGAGTAAAGGCATGCACCACTGTTCCCAGGAAGTATATTAATTTTTGCATAATCACATAAATGCCAAAATTAGTAAAAACTAAGATGCTAGACATTAAAACTTTGATATTTCTTTGCTTTCTTCAGATGTAGGTTGTTTTGTGAAAATTTGTAGATTCAAGTCTTTTTTAAGTTAATAAGGACTATTGCCACATTTTTAATAGAATAATGGAAATTTTTTCTTGATAAAATTTGATGTATAAAATAGAAGTATTCAAAATGACTCCATTATCATTAGAACTGTCAAAACTACAAAACTGAGTGCATAATATAAGTTAATGTTAATTGTATTCAACAATTAAATGACTCAGCTGGGTTTTGTGTCACACACTTATCCCAGTTACTCAGGAGGCTGTCACAGTAGGATCACAAGTTTAAGGCCTACCTCAGCCACTTAGTGAGTCCCTGTGTCAAAATAAAGATGGATGGTGGTAATGGGGACGTAGCTCAATGATAGAGTGCCCCTCAGTTCACTCTCCTGTACTGAAAAAAGAAAAATTGAAGGAATCTATGTTTCTATGTTTCTATCTTAAAACAGTTTCAGTTTGTTTAAAACAGTTCAAAATCAGATAGAATATTTATGCTGCTATGTACATTACAATAGTCAAGTTATGGAACCAGCTCAGGTGCCCATCAACATAAGAATGGATAAAAATATGTGGTATATATAAACAAGAGAATTTTACTCAGCCATAAAGAAGAATGAAATCAAGGCATTTGTTGGCAAATTAATGGAACTGGAGAACATAATGCTAAGCAAAATAAGCCAGACTCAGAAAGTCAAGTGTTGAATATTTTCTTTTATGAAGAAGCTAGAGAGAGGTAAAGAGGAATTCAAAAAGAAAAATAGAAGGGAAACCAATAGATGAAGTTGCTTGAAAGGGAGGTAGAAGGAGAACCTATGGGGACATACTAGTGAACAAATCTAACAAATTATGATTGATTTGTGTAAATGTACCACAGTGAATCCTGAATGTGCACACACACACACACACACACACACACACACACACGTGTGTGTGTGTGTGTGTGTGTGTGTATATATATATATATATATATAGAGAGAGAGAGAGAGAGAGAGAGAGAGATAGATAGATATATTGCATTAATTTAAATAATAATAATAATAGAAGTGATATCAGTAGGGGAGAGCAAGGAAATCAGGTGTACTCTGGAATGAGATTGATCAAATTATGAAAGTATGAGTGTGGCAGAATGAATTGCACCAATAAATAATTTAAAAGAAACAAAGGCCACAATAAAATAATAGTTTACAACTGGAATGTTTTCACATGTCTCTGGAAATGGTACACATTGTTGTGAACACTTTGAAAATCTTCCTATGTGTCAGCTTAAAAATAAATTTATTTTAATTTGAAAATGAAAGAAATTCAAAAATCTTAAAAATATTATAGAACTAGGTAACAGTGGTAAACAATTATGTGGTTGTTGGCCTTGATAATGCCCTTCAATACTTTGTCTTTGACAGATGAATGGGCAGAATATTAAAATTTGTGTTGTTACTCAGTTATTGTTGAATGAAATACGAGCTGTAAAATAACAAGTGGTGAGCAAGTATGCTACTGTTTCTGAGCTTTAAACCTGATTCACCAGGAAGTGACTCTAGCCTGAAAAGTGGCATTTCTCTGAATGTAGGAAATTTCTTAACTCAGATCGAGTTGCCTACCTCTCTAGACACTGTTTCTTATCATAGGAAGTCCAAGGGCTTGATTACAATTACAAAAAGTTCAAATACTGTATTATTGAGTACCAAAAGTTTAAGAACCAAATGTGAGGAGAATGATGGATGAAGTGGCAAGCTGAGTCTAGGGTATGTGGACAGTTGTGCTGAACTAATGCTTATGCTCTCCCTCTGTCTCTCCCCTCCCTTCTTCCTTCCCACATTTAAATCTCTCACTGAAGGTGTTTCAAAAATTTTAAATGATTCTTAATCATGATTTTCAAGGTTCCTTGTATAATTTTCTATTTTCATTTTTCTGGTTTCAAAAATATAAGAGTGCTTCACCAATCAATGAGATAAGACCTTGAAATCTTAAAAAGAGCATTCTTATTTTGTTAAGAGCTCTTTGAATCCAAGAGCTCAAAGGCACCTTAGATATCACTCTTTTGGGTGTATCATATACTTTGAAATGCCTAATCACTTTTCCTCCACTTAGGTATATTTTTATTTGATGATTCAACACAATCTTAGTTTATATTTCATTTTAAATAATACCATTTCACTGGGCTGGGGATGTGGCTCAAGCGGTAGCGCGCTCGCCTCGCATGCGTGCGGCCCGGGTTCGATCCTCAGCACCACATACCAACAAAGATGTTGTGTCCGCCGAGAACTAAATAAAATAAATATTAAAAATTCTCTCTCTCTCTCTCTCTCTCTCTCTCTCTCTCTCTCCTCTCTCACTCTCTCTTTAAAAAAAATAAAAAAATAAAAAAAATAATACCATTTCACCAACTGGCCGCCGACCAGATCTGCAGTTTATTTTTTGAATAGTGGATATTATTGATTGTTGATGCAGACTTACAGATAGTCTGATCCAGAAGAAAATAATCCTTTAATATTATAGTAAGAAAAATATGTGACTTTTTAAAAACTTTGGTGTTTATATGCTAAATATAAACTTATACCCTTATGGACTCTGAACAAAGTTTGCGATTAATCATTATTATTGTTTATATGAATTATACAACATGGTATTTGTTGGTAGATAATGTTATCTTAATATATCAGTTAATCCTTTGGAAAGTAATTATTTATTTGATGACGATATCTTAGAAGAAAGTATCCTGATTGCTGTTTTTTTTTTCTTGTTTCTTAATGAAATTCCTGGCATGTAGCAGGTACTGAATGAATGTTAAATGTATGAGTGAATTTAGAGAGGCTAGTTTTTAAGTTTGTAGCACTGTTTATATCTATTTATATCTATTCACTTAATAGTGTTGGATTTCTTTAATATATATATATATATATATATATATATATATATATATATATATATATATATATATAATATAGCACAATCTTACTAAAGAGCAATTTAGGGTATCTCTTCTATTAAAGAATGGATACAAAATATCCAGAATGTACAAAGAACTCAAAAAATTAAACAAATAACAAATAATCCAATCAACAAATAGGCCAAGGACCTGAACAGACATTTCTCAGAGGAGAACATACAATCAATCAACAAGTACATGAAAAAATGTTCACCATCATTAGCAATCAGAGAAATGCAAATCAAAACCACCCAAAGATACCATCTCACTCCAGTAAGATTGGCAGCCATTATGAAGTCAAACAACAATAAGTGTTGGCGAGGATGTGGGGAAAAGGGTACACTTGTACACTGCTGGTGGGACTGCAAAATGGTGTGGCCAATTTGGAAAGCAGTATGGAGATTCCTGGGAAAACTGGGAATGGATCCACCATTTGACCCAGCTATAGCCCTTCTCAGACTATTCCCTGAGGACCTTAAAAGAGCGCACTATAGGGATACGGCCACATCAATGATTATAGTGGCACAATTCACAATAGCTAGACTGTGGAACCAATCTAGATGCCCTTCAATAGATGAATGGATAAAAAAAAAATATGGCATCTATATACAATGGAGTATTATGCAGCACTAAGAAATGACAAAATCATAGAATTTGCAGGGAAATGGATGGCATTAGAGCAGATTATGCTAAGTGAAGCTAGCCAAGCCCTATAAAACAAATGCCAAATGTCTCCTTTGATATAAAGAGAGCAACTAAGAACAAAGCAGGAAGGAAGAGCATGAGGAAAAGGCTAACTGTAAACAAAGACGAATGGGGGGAGAGAAAGGGAGAGAGAAGGGAAAGGATATGCAAATGGTAGGAGACCTTCAATGATACACAAAAGTATAAAAGGTTATGAGGGGCAAGGGGGAGGGGGGAAAAAGGGAGAGAATTGAACAACAGTAGAGGAGGCAGAGAGGGAAGGTGGGAGGGGAGGGGAGGGGGATAGTAGGGGTTAGGAAAGGTAGCAGATTAAGACAGTCACTAATATGCCAATATGTAAAAATGTGAGTATGTAACAGATGTGATTCTGCTATCTGTATTTGGGGTAGAAATGGGAGTTCAAAACCCAATAGAGTCAAATGTATGAAAGATGATTTATCAAGAGCTCTGTAATGTTTGGAACAATCAATAAAAAAATAAAAAAATTAAAAAAAATAAATAAAAATAAGTAAATTAAAAAAAATGAGTTTTTCCTCTCTATAAGTTGTTTGCCTCGAGTATTTTGTCACAGAAACAGAATCCTGACTTACATAAAGCCATAGATTCTGGATAAGGAACTTTTTAGGGTTCTAAGAGATGGTTTACTTCTGCTCCAACCCTGTCTGAAGGATCCTCGATTCCTATGTCTGGAGCCCTGTGCTAGGATGTCTTAATTGTGGAGCTCAGTTGGGACTGTTGACCATATGTCCCACAATGTGGTCTTCCCAGGTGGCCTGGACTTCTTCATGACATGGCAGATTCCAGTCTCCCAAAGCAATGTTGTAGGGACCTGGACAGAAGTTTCATAATCCCATAGTCACTATGGTCAAGACCGTCACAGAGCTTTGCCAAGTTTCAAGGATGAGGCATGGACTTTATTCCTCAGTGAGAAAAGTAACAAAGAGTTTGTGGCTGTATGTTTAAACCATCGGATGTAAAATATTACCATACTATTTGTGCACATTGCTTGTTTGGGTTTTTATTTAACAATATGTCTTGTTGAGTCTTAGATATACATTTAGGTAAAGTACACATAAGGCTTATCTGATTGTTTTTACAGCTTCACAGTAGTTCATCATCAGGGTACACCACACTTTGTTGAACACTGTCAATGGACCCTGATGCCGCCCCCCATCCCATGTTGTAGCATTTGTCAGAATTTCTTTCCTTTTTAAGGCTGAATAATATTCTATGTTAATAGAAGTAACAGAGTTTGATATTACAAAGATGCTGCAATGCGTGTCCTTGACCACATGTAAATTTCTCATGCCTGTCAGTGTATGTGGAGGATAATAAACCTTGCTAGATGTTGCCAAACTCTTCTCCGTGAAGGCTGCACCAATCATATGAGTGTGTGTGAGCATTGTGAGTGATCATTCCCCCAAACACAATATTTTTGTTTTGCTCCAATAAATGCAATGTCGAACTGTTTGATCATTGCAAATACAGTAAGTATTGTATTTCACCATAGTTTATTGTATTATGTTTTTCATGGCAGGTTTTTTATTTTTTCTTTGTTAGTGGCAGATTATATATAACATAGAAATTGCAATTATAACCGTTTTAAGAGTATAGTTCAATAATCTTAAGTACATTCACATTGCTGTGCAATCAATATCCAAATTTTTTTTCTCTTACAAAACTGAAACTCTATTGTCATTAAACCATTTCCTATTTTCTCCTCCTCCTGACCCCTGGCAACCACTATTCTACTTTCTATCTCTATAAATTTAACTATTGTACATACTTCATATAAGCATTTGTCCTTTTGCAACTGGTTGATTACTTAGTATAATGTCCCTATAAACTAATGCCCCCGCCACCATGTTGTAGCATTTGTCAGAATTTTCTTTCCTTTTTAAGGCTGAATAATATTCTACATTAACAGAAGAGAAAACCACATGATCGTGTCCACTGATACCTAAAATGCCCTTGACAAAATTCAACACTCTTGCTACTTTCTGTTAATGTGGCATATTGTGATGACTGTCCTATGTTGATCCATTCTTGTATTCCAGAGATAATATTAGTTGGCCATGCTGTATAATCCTTTTAATGTGTTGTTGAATGTTGTTTGTTAATATTTTGTTGAGTTCTTCGTTGATGATATAATTTGTTTTTCCTTTATCATAACTGAGGTTGGGCATCTTTTCAACAAATGGAGTGCAGAAGTGATGCTTCCAAATCTGGATTACAAATATCAATCCAGGGGCTGGGGATGTGGCTCAATCAGTAGCGCGCTCGCCTGGCATGCGTGCCGCCTGGGTTCGATCCTCAGCACCACATACAAAACAAAGATGTTGTGTCCGCCGAAAGCTAAAAAATAAATAAATATTAAAATTCAAAAAAAAATTAGATTATATTCATTATTGCTGATAAATACTCAGATGCAAGCACAAACTGGAAGTAGTTTCATTGGAAGTAGTTTGCCAGTCACAAAAATACTTAGTTATGGTGCACCAATGGTAATTCGATAAAGAAAATAATATTATAATCTGCTGGAAGATTGCAACTACTCTTAAAGTTAGGAGTTATTTGAGTTATTTTCACATCTTTTATCATAAGAGAAAACTATTTGAGACAAATTTATATGTTGGAGCTAGTTTGCTTGCAGTTAAAGGATACTGTGTTTGATGTATGGAATTTGATAAAAAGAATGACTGACTAGGAGAAAAAGAAAACTGAATAGGGTTTAGGAGAAATGTATTTAAAATTAGTACTCAAAAGTCATCCACATTTACTTATGTTTGAAGTTTTTATACTTAAAGTGCCTCAATGCAGTTAAATTATAAGATTAGCAGATTTACATGAAATGAATTTCCTTTCTATTAAAAATATTTAAATAAAATGGCTTTTCCACATAACTTGGTTAGCAATAGACAAAAAGTTATAGCTGTGAATATGTATAAGCAATGTACTTTAAAGGAAAAAATATTACATTGAAATATTAATTTGTATTTTTGCTTATTCTCTAATTACTAAATATATATTTCTTTTGAATCCTTTGTTGAAATGTGGAATCAGCGAAAGAGAGCTTGGGAAAAAAACTTTGAATCTAAGAGTGCAGGATTTGATTGTTGTTTAGAGTTGAGTGAGCCATTGCATAGTTTTGAGCAAGGGAATGATATACAATCAATCATTTTATAGTCAAAGCTATAAATATAATCATAATATGTAAAGCTATGCCATAATGTTTATGAAATTTGTAATCATAACCAAATCTTGTCAACCACAGTTACCTAGCAGCTCTGTTTATACAGAATGTGTTTATACAGAATTAAACTAAGATCTTTTTCCATTTTTTTCAATGAACATGACAAGTTTATTTTATAGATGTTGATTCATTTCAGGAGTTGGAAATTCTCTGTCTGATTTTTATTTAAAATATTTTCCTAGTTCTTCATAACAGAAGTTGAGCATGTGTGTGTATGTGTGTGTGTGTGTGTGTGTGTGTGTGTGTTTGTGTGTGTGTGTTTGCACAAATTCTTGTGGTCTAACATTCAAGTTTTGTTTGGGTGGGGTGATGAAGGACAGTAGAAAAGTTATTAACATCCTTAGAATTCAATGTTGTATGCATAATTTGAATCTATCTGGAAAACAATGGAAATGATTTTTACCATCTCAAGACTTTAATTAATTTCTCAAGGGTGGAAATAAATACCGTGAAAGATTTAGCACTCAAATTCAAATGACTATCGAACAGGTGGCAAAATTTCTTCTTCACCTACCATGCAACTTTATCTCAAGAAATGCTTCATTTAGCAAGTGATGCTGCTAGCAGATAATTCTCTCTTTCAGAGCAGAAAAACAAATGGAGGGGAAACAATTCTTTGAAGAAAACCTTTTTTCTTGAATTTCTTTTTAAATTGTGAGTGTGAGAAATATGTGTTTTATTTTCTTGGGGGATGGGTGGTGGAAAGCATGAGTGAGTGCACTGATTAACCCACCTATTTTGTGGTATTGTTAAACCATTCCTGGCTTTTGTTTTTTTTTTTGCTCTTTTTGTATACCAAAGCACTGGTAGTAACTTTCAGGTGTGATAATTATATTAACCTGGGAGCTTAAAACATTTGTATAATACTCTAGACACTATCTCAAGAGACCCTATTCTTAGTGAAATAGTGTTATTAGAATACATTTTTAGACTTAACCTCTGTAAGGAAATGGTGGCAAGCAAAAGGTTGCACTGAGAAACAAATTGGTAACCAAATACAAAAAAAGGTCAAGATTTTGTTCATATACTTTTGCATTTTTACTATTCTCTGATTCATTTGTTTGGTGTGAGCTAGAAGTTAATGTGCCAATGCATGAGTTGGTATACACAACAGCCTCTACTAAGAAAAGTTATGTTTCCTGTATTTTTGGAACTAATAATTTCAAAAAGCACTAAAATTTAGTTTCCTAATCCTTCCCAATGAAATTTTACCTTACCTGCTTTTCTGTATAACATGAATTGGGGTTTGCAGTGATAGAAAAAAAAAAGGAAATGTACATTTTATATTTTACTGGAACAGCTCCTCATTTTTTAAATAGTAAAGTACTTAATTGCATTTGAGTTCAAAGCCCAAATAATCTCCCAATGCCCAAAACAAATTCTTCCCAATAATCTCCCAATGCTCAAAACAAATTCTTCCCAATGATCTCACAATGCCCAAAACAGGAAGAAAATTTGTTTGGGGCATTGTGATAATTATTTGGGCTTTTAACTCAAATGCAATTAAGAGGAGATATTCTTCTTCCTATGTGATAAGTTAATTTGCTATAGTAAATTATACGAACACACCATTCTTTATAGAATCTCTAACAAATTAAACTTCTAAATAACTAGAAAATATATTTGAACCAGATTAACAGAGCACTCTTGCTGTAGCCCATCTACCAGGATATGAATGTCGTATAAAATCCTTCAATGACATGATATTTGCTATAAAAATAAAAATAAAAGATTTGTCCATTAGGTGGTTTTAAAATTTTCTTTTCAAATATTCATTTGTATGAACATTCCAGTAGGTACTTAATATATTTCTGCACTAGAAACTTGAAAGAATGTCTTCTTCTCTGCTCTGATCATTTTATAGGTGTAGAGTCTTTGTTTTAATTTGCATATTCTGGAATACTGATGAAGTTTAACCATTTTTGTTAACCATTAATATTTCATGTTTGTGAATTGTGTGCTCATATCATTTACATATATTTCTCTTAGAATACTTGTTAAAATATGGAAATTCTGAGGCACAATTACAATGTTGGCATCATTTTGTGAACATGCAACATGCTTAAAATGTTTTCCTCATTTGTCTTAAAAAAACAATGCAAAGAAATGCCATAGACTATGTATGTCCAGTTTGACCATGTTTACAATTGTTTCAGCAAAATGATACAGGGATGCCTCTATCTGTAACCTAATAGCTGTTCAAAAAAGTAATTGTTTTCTGTGAGCAAGAACAGTTGACTGATGCATCCCCATTTTTGTGAAAAATTACTTTTGTGTTCTGTGGCGGGGGGGAGTCACATTGTTTTGAAAATAGCATTTGTCCAGTGGATAGGAGTGTCTTGGCAGAGATATGCAGATTTAATATTGTAGAAAGAAAAATATATTTTATTTTTAGAAAGAAAATTTATGAATGTAATCTTTCCCCAGAATAACTTTGTAGTGTTGATAAAATGTGAGTAATGAGTCAGGATTCATTACATTCTAATCTTCATATTGATCCAAATAGCAACTTTTTTAAGCAGAATTAATAAATCATTGTTTTTACATGAGCTTATATAAAATCAAATCTTTTCTATATAATAGTCTTATAAACTTAAAAGCCAATATCTGCTTACCTGCTGTAAACACTTGATCATTAAGTGATGGATGTGAGGACACCACAGGAACTCTATTTGGTAGCCATGGAAGAGTTAGTTGTAATTAATAATCATACTGTATTTTTGTATTGCTAACATCACTACATGGAATCAAGCAGAGAGGACAAGGGAATTGTTTAAAATATAAAATTGATTGAGAAACATTTTATTAGGCACTCAGTTTCTCTACATCAAGGTATCTCAACTTTAGCACTGTTGACCTTTTTTCCTGAGAATATCTTTGATGTACAGAACTGTCTTGTGAGTTATAAAATGTTTAGAAGCATTCCAAGAGATGAAAGTAATTGTGTGCCCCTCCACTATTGCTATAGTGAAAAATGTCTCTAGACATAGCTGAATGCATATGTGTGGAGGTCAGCAAAATCTCTTTCACTCCTCCCTCCTTCATTGAGAAACACTGGCCTATATATTGTTTTTAATTATATGAATTGAAAGACAAATAAGATTTTCTTGTAAAAAGATTTTTGGTTGTTGTCGTTTTGGTTCATGGAATTACTCAGATAATCATTCCTTTAACTGTAGTCTGATATAATTTTGATCTGGGGTTGCAGAGAGGTGTCACCTCCTTACAATGTTGAGGAACAATGCTCTTCATATCTAGTCAGTAAACTTAATGAAAAAGAGATGGAAGGGAATATTGATTCTACTAAGAATGGTGGCATATCATGTACTGTTACTGACGCAGAAATGTTTTGAATGTTAAAAGGTCAATACATACTGACAAAAAGTAATAAAGAAGATGAATTTACTGAAAGCTTCTTCAGCTTCTGAAGTAATTAATTAGGAAGCCAGCTATATTATATTGCCAAGAAAGGGCTGCATTTTCACATTCTGCCTTTCGATTTTAGGAGAAAGAGACAAATGACAAGTAAACAAGTTGTTATCTGTAGTTTATTCATAAAAGCAATTTCCAGGGTATATCATAAGGGCAATGTTGTTTCAGCTTTACCCCTGTTTCTTTCACATCTGCAGTTTTGATAAATGATAATTGATAGTTATTTAAGCATTCCAATGTTCATTCAGGAGACATGTATTAAGCTTCTCATGCCAGGCTCTGTGTAGAAAATACAGATACTAATAAAAGAGTCTGCTTGAATATCCTATTAAAATAATTATCAATGAATAGAAAACTTCTGATTATAGATACTACTCAGCATAAATCTATTTTTTGACTTTTCAAACTAATTCTGTAATATTAAATATCTGTCTACAAAAGTTATTGAGAAGTATAGGTGTAGATATGTATTAATATTTCTGTTATGATTATGATCTCTGAGACTTAAGATTTTTTTTCCTTTTCATGAGATCATCTAAGAGTTTTCACATTTTAGATTCTTTTAGCACTGAAAATTTAATTTTGTTATGAAGAAGGTGCTTACATTTCTTTTCTTCCATGTGACAGTTATTAATTTGGTCAGGTGACAAGATTTTAGTTTTTGTGGATCTTTATGGACTTTATATTTTTTCTCTTTAGATTCTTTGTCTGTCTTTAAACCATTAAATAATATATGCTGTCTGGTTGCATATAAAATCCTGTGGGATTTTTATTTGAATTGCATTAATTTTCCAGAATAGTTAGTGGATAATTAGTTATAATTAAGTTCACCCCATTGGTGAACTTAGGGCATATTGACATCAGGTTTTCTTATATGTCCTTCAACAATGTTTTTAAACCTCACAACAAAAGTCCTGCTTATTAATTTTTTTTTTGGTTCTTGTTGTTACAATATTTTTTTTTCTGATTAGCTTCCACTCCTTACTGGGAAGCTATTAATTTTTGTGTATTCATCTTTTGTCCTAGAAATTTTCTCTCCTTTCTTGTTACTAAAGAAAACCAAATATTTTGGCTTTTTTTGTTCTTTTTTCTTGTGCCTTATTCCTTATCTTGTTTTATTGCAAGGATTTCCAGTACAATTTTGTACAGGACTGAACCTAACAGTCACAATTATCTTGCTCTTGCTTTGATAGTACTACATCTAAAATGTCACCATTCACATGATATTTACTGTATGTTTTTTTCTAAATATATTTCATAAGGTTAGAATGATAACCATATATATTTCTTGTTTACCAATATTTTATTTTTTAAATCAAATTTAGTGTCTATTATATCATATGATTTTTCTAAATATCTTCTGAAATGAAAACACATTTTTCTTTTTTTTCTCAGCCGTGTAATATAGTTAATTATACTGACAAATCTTCTGTTAACCAGTCTTTTATACTAGCACTAAATCTTTACAAGTAATATATTTTTGTTTTGTTTCAAACATATGGTTAAAAATCACAGTGAATTTAATGCAAGATGATGAGAATTGATGTATTTTACAAGAAATAAAATCATTTTCTCAGACCTAGAACTTAATTTTTTGATTACTGTAATTAGACAATATTATGAACTTTCCTTATTTCATCTATGATTTGAAATGTGAAGCAGTTTTTAGTTGGTATGATTTAATGAAAAATATATATTGTAATTTTGGTTTATATTTTCCCCTTTTTAAAATAATTGGCTTTAATACTATTTGGTTAAGCTCTCTTAATATGAGAGATCATGTGTGTATGAGATACATATGAGATTTAAATAAAATTTATTGTCATTTCATCATGTATCTTGTCTCCTAAAACAGCATTTGTATAATCAGAATCTCAAGCTCAGTACCCAAGTTAACTTTGCCTTCATATGTAATTTGGGCTTACCTCTTTTATGAAAGCATATCAGTAACTTCTCTGTCTTCCCATGGTTTTTCAATCAAGTGGCACAGAACTTTGTGTTGACTGCTTAAATTTGCTTAAAAACAATTTTTCAGAAAGTTGTATTACTTTTAATGCAAATCCTTGTTATTAAATATCAAACAATAAGTCCATAAATTTATACAAAAGATGATTTGTTCATGCATTCTATGGGGTTTTTACATTCGTTCCATTAAAATGAATGAAACATAACTTGATTTACAAAAGGATTAAAACATGATTAAGCTTCAGGAGTGATGTCATGTGAAATGCCTAGATGGGAAATAATAGATAATTTATTTTTCCTTTTTAAAATATTGAAATGTTTTAAATTAAATTACTTTATGGCAATTATTTTCAGTTTAATTCACCTGACTATGATTAGAAATGAATAGATAAAAAAATGCCTGGAATAACAGCTGATTTTGACTTTTATTCTTGCAGTTATATCTCTGGTGGTGGTTTGTGTAGTCATTAGTTAAGTAAGGATAACCAACTTTTCTCCAGTAATGGAAATTATTCATATATTTAAGGAAATTAGAAAAAAAATGTGCAGTATGCAAAAAAAAAAGATGTCATGAAATAAATTATCCATATTCTAATTTTTTTGGGGGGGAGCATTAGTAATAAGTGAATTCTGAATTAATCTAAAATGTATTACTGTTAGTGTCTTTTTTTGAATATTTATAAATTTTAATTAATATTAAAATGGTTATCATTCACAATTGAAACAATTTTAAGAAGTCTCATGAATGAATGAATTTTATTCTATACATTTTAATCTAAGAATAAGTACATGATTTTTGTGTACTTAGTACAGAGATACATGTGTGATTCATATAATAATTTCCTGCTCAATACATTAAGAATCTGTAGTTTGCATTCTTATTAGTCCAATATCATACTGTTTAAGATAGATCAGATCAAATTTATCTTTAATATTTGAAAAGAGAAAGAAACATGCCACATGTCAGAAGTCTAGACCTGAACTGTCCAGTGGAAGTTTCCATAGTGAATAAAATCTTCTATAACTACATTGTCTAACATCATACCCAGAAACAATATAAGGATATTGAGCATTAGAAATGAAGCTAGTACCAAGGAGAACTACATTATGAATTTTATTTAATTTTAATTAATTTGGTCTTGTATATATGTATTCACATGTGGCTAGTATCTATCATATTAGACAGTGCTGGTCTAGAATCAGGTTCTCCAACATTATTCCATTACTACAATATCAATATAACTCTGTTTTTATAAAATAGGCATACCAAATTTGAAGTTCAAATATCTATTATTAAAATCTGTTTGGCTAATATTTCACATGTGGATCAACTTACCTTTTAAATAGCATACTGCCATAAACTAGAAAGATTGTGAACAAGCAAATGCTAAAAAATTTTTATTGTGTGTAGGGAAAACTGATGAAGAGCTAGTACATTTAACCAGTATATTTATACCAGTTTCCATGCCAACAGAACTTTGATTATTGGGATATTTGATGATAATTTAAACAATGGAATAAATATGAAATATACATCCTAAGGCCATTTATATTCTCTATTAATATTAAAAATCCTGAACTAAGGTTACTTGTTAGTAATCTTAGTTTAAATAAAAATGTTCCTAAGACCCTGTTATAGAACTAAGTGGGCCATAAAAATAAATTGGTATTTGAAACATTAATTTCTTCTCAATTAGATCTGTTACTGAGGTCCATATTTTCAAAGGAAATTAAGCTATCCATTAAGTTTATACAATGACGTCACATTAACATTTGTAAAGCCAGAAATAATCAGAAACCACTTTTTTACATGGTGAATGACTACTATTTGTTTTATTTTGTTTAATATTTTTTCAGCAAATACATTTCAGAAATTAATTGTTGTGTAGACTTTTAATAAAAGGTATTAATATTCTTAACATATAAATATACATGTACATTTATGCATACATACTTACATGTATACCCTTTTAGAATTAAAACCAACATAGAATTATTTTATTAATACTGCTTGAATAACCTCATTTAGTCATTTTGTGCATGTAGACACACATGGAAACTAAAATATAAATACTAAATATAATTTCAAAAATTTAAAAAGTGAATCTCATACAAATAAAAAACTGAAAATAAGGGCTGAGTTGTGGCTTAGCAGTAGAATGCTTGCCTAGCACATGCGAGGCCCTGGCTTCAATCCTCAGCACTACATAAAAATGAATAAATAAAATAAAGGTATTGTGTACAACTACAATTAAAAAATAAATATTAAAATCTGAAACTATATCAAAGATTTTTAGCTATTAGAAAAGTAAACTAGCAAAATGGTAAAATAGCTTGAGAACTTTATAAACAGTAGTTTTTATCATCCATCTCGAAAGGATGCTGAATCATGTTGCTAAGTTAGAGACAAATTTGATTAATATAATATATAGCAATAAAACAATCTCTTTTTTCCAGAGAGAAAAATATGCATCTTTAGTGGACGAAAATATATAACTTAATAGTTTTCTGGTCCTAATCAAATAATAAATAGTAAGTGTGACAAAAAACATACCATTGAAAGAACTGAGTTTTTGAATGTGTCTTTCAAACAATGCTCAGTAAGACATTTAAAGATGTATGTCCATGTATGGATTTGTAACAAATCCCACCAATATGTACAACTATAATGCACCAATATAAAAATGAGGAAAAAATACAATAACAGACATGTGGCCTTTATCTCATTTTAAGGCTTTTGGTAAAAAAAAAAAAATTCACAGAAAGGAAGTATTAGATCTTAGAATTTTTTCATCAGGATAATGCTTTTTTTTCAAACCAAAACTATATTATAATGAAAAAAAATCTAGATTATTTCTTCAGAAGCTTTTGAGAGTTAAATTGTTTGATTTTGCAAATTTATTCTTCACATTTTACCTACACTGATAACCTTAGAAAATAGAATTTTGTGCATTTTAATGTGGTGACAAACACTTTAAGTAACATTGCCTAGCATGTGGGAGGGCCTGGGTTTAATCCTCAGCACCACATAAAAATGAATAAATTAAATAAAGGTATTGTTTCCAACTACAACTAAAAAATAAGCATTAAAAATAACAGCAATATTGTAATTATTGATCAAACTAGAGTGGAGTCTGAATGCAGACAATGCAGAGTGCAAACCTTCCTGTTTTCTCTCGGTATTACAGCTATGATTTCAGAGACCACTCTGCTGCCATCTGTCAGACTAAGGCTCTTTCTAGGCTAGAAAGATTCTTTGGTTAAGTCATATGTGCTGGTGATGGGGTGGGGTGGGGTGAAAACCTAAAACTGGAATGGTGACGATATTAGAAGAAATCCCTCTTTCTTCCTGCCTCCCTCCCTCCCAGCCTAATTTTTTCCTCCCTTCCTGCCTTTCTCAATTCTTTCCCTTTCTTTGTTCTTTCTTTCTAGATTTAGGAGGCTTATTTCTTATAGCTGATCAGGTGACTGGTGCCTGCACTAGAAGGTGAGGAGACACTAACAGCTCCTAGATTGGTGGGGTAGTGGAGTGTCATTCAACAAGATGCATAGATCATAATAAGAAAGTCAGCAAATATAAAAAAAAACATAATGGTGGGCGCTTCTCTCAGAAGAAGGTCTGTATAATCTGGATTTTTTTTGAATGGGAAGTCGAAGCAACAGAAAACACATAGGTAGGAATTTTTTCTGTGTTGAATGATAGCACAAATTTTTTTACAAGAGTCTTCTAGAGATATAATGCAATTCAATTTAAAGCAATGGGCAGTGGGGTGGGGAAGTAGATAGAGTAGCATGGATATCTGAATATTAGGTATTGACACATTATAAACTTACAATAGCAAACGTACTGAGGCAAGAACAAACAGAAATCTATATTATGGAAAAGAATTTAGCTTAAGAACAGTGATGTTTTGAAAAAATATACTAATATTTTAATATTTTAAGGTGTGTTTAATGTAGTCTATCACAATCATTTAATTAACTTTATTACAGGTATGTATCCTGTTCCTCCATTTGTCTTAAAATATAGTAAGTCTAAAGTTGTGATAACCGTCAAGTGGAAAGTATAATTCATTTGCATTGAGGAAATTTCTGAGAAATGATCAGCTTTGATATACACTTATTAAAATAATCATTTTTCCATACCCATGGAGGACAGTGGTGTATCTTCTTTTAATATATCCTCTGGTCTGACCTACTCAAAGATTCTTGATTCATTCATTTGAGAAGACATAGGAACTGTATCTAATAAATAATTTTTAATAAGCAAAAATATTAATATATGGTAATCCAAAGGGGGAAAGTGAACTGAAATGCAAAAGTATTATGAGACATGAATATTTCAAATTCATTAGAATATATACAAAAAATAACAGCTTTGGTATTCAACAAATTAACCCAAAGAGTCTGCTGTTTACAAAATGACCATTGTTTGATATAACTTCTTAGACTTTCAAAGATTTTCATAAAATGTGTGCCATATCAGAATACTAGCTATTTAGAGATAAGGACTTGGCAGAGTAATTGAGTGTATTCCTAGCATGTCCAAAGCCATGGTTTCATTGAAGAAAAAAACTGTCTTTTAAAATGTCCCATGTTTCTTAAATGCTATGTATCTGATCTCAAATACTGATATCAATACTTCCCTATTCTTGGTAGTTATGGAGCAAAGAAATTAAAGTGGCTGGTTGCCACAATTCTAACAGTTTACCCTGCTTAAAACCATCTCTGGACCAGTAATTCTCACTTTTGTTTGAAGGCAAATATAGTGAAACCAGCTGAAATGCATTATCTCAGTCTCCTTATGATTACCTTCAAAATTACCTAGATAATTTTATTCCCTCCTCACTACCCCCTCCCTTGGATTTTCAAAAGCTATCTCTAGATCTGTGGTCTTGATTCTTTTTTTTTACATTTGTTGTTTAGATTATTCCCACTACATTTTCTTCCCAATGCAGTAACTTTATTTTAAAAAATACAATTTGTAGGAGCTGGGTTTTGGCTCAGTTTCAGGGCGCTTGTCTAACACATGTGAAGAAATGGGTTTAATCCTCAGCACTATATAAAATAAATTATATAAAGGTATTGTGTCAATTTACAGCTTAAAAAATCTTTAAAAAATACAATTTTGGGGCTTGGGTTATGGCTCAGCGGTAGAGTGCTTGCCTTGCACGTGCAAGGCTCTGGGTTTAATCCTCAGCACCACATAAAAATAAATAAATAAATAGATAGACAAATAAATAAATAAATAAATAAATAAAGTTATTCTGTACAACTCCAAAAAGAAGTTAAAAAATACAATTTCTATGTGTTCTTGTTCTACCCCTTTGCCAACAAACATAATTAAAAACAAAGCAAGATTTATGCTCTAATTTAATATGGTTATGCCATGAACTAAGGCAAAATGGCTCTTAATTTAGATTTTCTAAAGGGTAATTCATTCAACTGCTCTTTCAACTCAGAATGTAGTCTGTGGATCAAGGAGCATTGGAAGCATCTTTGAATGTATTCAGGATGTAGAACCAAAGACTTTCTGAGTCAGAACATACATTTTGTACATGGTCCCCAACATATGATTCAATAAAATTTGAGAGTTCTGCTCTAGTGCCATCGATTTCCCTGCAAATTCTATGATTTTGTCATTTTTTATTGCTGCATAGTACTCCATTGTGTATAGATGCCACATTTTTTTATCCATTCATCTATTGAAGGGCATTTGTCTTGGTTCCACAGTCTAGTTATTGTGAATTGTGCTGCTATGAAGATCGATGTGGCAGCATCCCTGTAGCATGCTCTTTTAAATAGCAAATGTCTTCTTTGATATAATGAGAGCAACAATGAGCAGGGCAGGGAGGAAGAGCAGGAAGAAAAGATTAATATTAAACAGAGACATGAGATGGGAGGGAAAGGGAGAGAAAAGGGAAATTGCATGGAAATGAAGGGAGACCCTCATTGCTATACAAAATTACATATAAGAGGTTGTGAGGGGAATGGGAAAATAAACAAGGAGAAAAATGAATTACACTAGATGGGGTAGAGAGAGAAGATGAGAGGGGAGGGGAGGGGGGATAGTAGGGGATAGGAAAGGTAGCAGAATACAACAATTACTAATAGGGCATTATGTAAAATTGTGGATGTGTAACCGACATGATTCTGCAATCTGCATTTGGGGTAAAATTGGGAGTTCATAACCCACTTCAATCTAATGTATGAAATATGATATGTCAATAGCTTGGTAATGTTGTGAACAACCAATAAAAAAAAGAAAAAAAAATTGAGAGTTTTTAGGCATGCTTAATCTTCTACCAATTCCTCTAACTTAACATGCCTATTTGGTGTTTCTTTTTGCTTTGTTATTTTGTTATTGGTACTGGAGATTGAACCCATGGGTGTCTAACTACTGAGCAACATCCACATCCATTTTTATATTTCATTTAGAGAAAGGGTCTTGCTGAGTTTCTGAGGGCCTCATCCAGTTACTGAGCTGGCTTTAAAATAAAAATTATTTCTCCATCTTCAGCCTCCAGAGCCACTGGGAATATAGGCATGCACCTTGTGCCTGGCCATTTATTTTACCTATTTTAAATTCTCCCTATTTTGTACTCTAACTTGTAAATGTATTAGAAGTCATAATCTTTCCAAGGAATGTTTTATCAGGCCATCATTAATGTGCATCTGCTTATTTTTTCTTTTTCTTTTTCCTTTTTTTTTGGTTGTTGTTGTCTATAGTCTTGTCTCATTCTTCATTTCCAAATTCTTCTCTCCCCTTTGTTATGTCCCAACTTTCCTTTAATTTAAGCAGGTCTTAAAATGGACCTAATAACTCAGTTCCTCTAGGACTACTCAACTAACCCTGTGGTTGCAACTTGATAAGATACACTATTTCAGCTCCCATACTATTTATTATTTTCATTTCTTCCACTATTAAATCATACTAGTGCTCATGTTGTAAACATGCATTATATCCAATGATTTTATAATGAGTGGCTCTTACCTTCTGTATGTCCATTTATACCATCTTTTTCTCTTTGATGTGCATCACCAAATGAATGACCAGCACTATTCTGAGGAAGAATCTGAGAGATAGTCATCTGGTAAAATTATATCACTAATGAATTATATGAAGATTGCCTAATCAGTATTCTAAGGAGACACCTATTTTTCCAGATTTGAAATAATTTAGATTTAAAAACTAGAGAAGTACACATTGAAAATTGAAATATTTTATATCAGAATGTTATATATCCTCTGCAAATCAGTCAAATATTATATTCATTTGTCTACTAAATCTAAAAAAACAGGATATAAGGACAATAGAGAACTATCAACATGAGGGCCAGGGTTGTGGATCAGTGGCAGAGTGCTTGCTATGCATGTGTGAGGAACTGGGTTCAAGTCTCAGCACTGCATATAAATGGATAAAACAAAGGTCCATTGACAGCCAAAATAAAGAGAGAGAGAGAGAGAGAGAGAGAGAGAGAGAGAGAGAGAGAGAGAGAGATACCAATAGTACACTAACTGATGTGCATATTTCTATCAGGAATTAACTTCATTACACCGAACACTATTCATAAATTACCAATAAAATAAGAGGACCTTTTACCATATATAACATATATACTATATAACATGTATAAAGTGTAAGTTGTATATATATATATATATATATATATATATATATATATATACATTTGCTACACATCATTAAACATTTGAAACATTCTAATTATAAGCTTTTCATGTTGATACTGAATTATGTCACATCAAGTAGAAAAGAAACCTTGTTCCCACTGTTTTATTCAGGGAAGCAAGGGCTCACAGAAATCTAAATTTCTTTTGGTGAAACTTTTACTTATAGGAAAACTAGTTTAATAAAATGATAAACTGGTTTTGTAAAAGTTTTCTTTCTTTTTCAATACAGTTTCCACATAAGAAATAATTACAAAATATTGTACTATGGTAAAAAATATATATGTAGATGCGTGCAGTGGTTACTGACTGCACCCTGAATTTGAGTCAAATCGACTGGTGTGTTTGGCAAACCTGAGTAACGACACGCAGTAGAGTGCAATTACAGAGAGCCAATGAACAGATAAGACCAAAAATATGTTTTTAGAGAAATAAAAGAGTTCATAAAATAATTTAACTGCAGCAGTTGTCAGGGAAAAACTGGCTAGGTGGAAGCTCTTCTCTGGTAGGCTCACACCCTCTATAATCTTAAGAAAATTTTATTTTAACTTCAAGTAATGAGTTTCATCCAGTTGAATTCTGCCTGAGATGTCAATGGAGCACAGGTGCACTGCAGATTCTTCTCAGCAGAATCAGAGTGCTTACTGAAGAAACTTCTATACTTGGGGTCATTTTTCTAGACTTTCTTGATGGTTGATCAGAAACCCTGGCATTTATGTTCTTATATTTCCAGGACCCAACAAGGATATGAATTTGGCAGGTCAAGAGTCATCAACAACACAAGTCAGGCTCTATCAACAAAAGTAACTGAGACACAGATCTGTAAGGAGCTCTGGAAAGCTGTAGTCATGGTTACATGGTCATCCAAGGGATAGAAACTGAGGTGAGTTTCAATTAAATGTGCCTGTAGGAACTATGTGAAAGAAGACAGTCAGAATTTGTTTTGGAAAAAAAAAACTTGCTGCTACAATCTACAGAGAGGAGAGCTGATCATCAAAGTCTGGCCATCTCACTCTGCTTAGAGGAATGTGAAGAAAGAACCTCCACTTCTTCAACTGAAGCAATTATAGTCATTCCCTTGGTGATTCACCAAGGGGGTTCCCTCTTTAGAAAGGTCCCATTGCTGGAACTCTGTCTTTGAGATATCAGGGTCTCCTGTATGTTTTATCTCCAACACACAAGGAATGGCTTTATTTACTGGAATTGTGGATGCCCACCCTTTTGGTCCAGATTAACAGAGATGTGTTGAAAACTCTCATCAGCAGGAAGTATGGTGTGCTGGTTGACTACCTTATAGAATGAAGGGCAGTAGGAACATCTCCCTTTTAAAACTGGTGTTTTGAGATTAGTAAAATAAAAGAAGATGAGTTGCATGTGATTTTGTGGGGCAGAATATTTTTGGAATGCTTTGAAAGATCTTTTGAAAAGCTTGTTTCCTGCATCTCCCCCAACCAAGCACAGACCTGCATGCAGTCCATCTCTATCATGCTTAGAGAAAGTGAAACCAACCACAGAGACTTGAAGTCTTGCATGACCTTGAGCTCACTGAAAGAAGTGTGTAATTGGGATTTTCAGCACAGACTGACCTACAGGCTGCATGTCCTAGAGTTTTGTTTATAGCTCCTACTATAACCAGAGCCCCATAACCAGGTACATAAAAAACCAATATTGTGACTGATTTATCTCTTCATATAAAAATGGTTCTATAGTACTTCCTGGTAGGCACGAATGAAGCTTTTCAACATTCAAGACTCCACAACCAGTACTGGCCTGTTCTGGCTAGAATTGAGAAGAAACAAGTACAACTATAGTTGCTCCCCAGAAACACCCTCAAAATGGTTAATCTTAAATGTAGAAGTTGGGGAAGAGACTGTCTATATTTGAATTACATCAGATGAGGAAATCATACTTTTCTTGGAACTGAATCTTTAAATGGCTTTTTTGTCATTTGTTTTTCACTATCTAACTTACACGATATTTTGTTAAATTTTCTTTGTACTTGTTTTCTTATTTTTCAGTTGTATTTGCATTATTTTTCTTTTTTCATTTTCTTCTTTTTTTCTATGTATTTTAGTATTAATTTTAGAACACTAACAACTAAATTTTGGACATTGTTTATTATTACCAATTCTTCATTGTTTATCTGAGTTGTAGAGATCATTTTAAAAAATTTTTGCTTTGGTTGTAAGTCAACATGTGCTTAGCTTCTAACTTTTTGATATTACTGGTGGTTATTCTTCACTCTTAAAGTCCTTTGCATTAGTGGTCCCAGCACTTTTGTCAATGAGTTAGAGCTTTGAAAATAGAATATACACCTGTGTTCGAGGAATATCTGAAGAGAAATCTGCTGAAGAAAATGACCCACATCTAAGAGGAGAATGGAAATCTATTTGAACATCTGAACAAACCTCTGTATATTAAAACAAGAAAATGAGGGTGCAAGGCACGGACAAATTACCCAAAGTGTTTAAATCCCTGATAACTTACTACACATACATTGATGTGTAGGAGAGCAAAGAATTCAAACAATTTATTATGAAAATAATTTCAGAAACTAAAGGACTAAAACATGAATTAATGAAGGAAATCCAGGTTTTCAAATAATATCCTCAGAATGAAATAGAGTTTGTGGGGGGTAAAAGGGCAGAAAATTTGGAAATAATAAGTTTATTAAATCAAATAAAAGTCTAAATGAGAAGTACTGAAAATATACTACATCAGGTAGATGAAAGAATGATAAGTCTTGAAGACAAGGTGGATGATGTAGAACTTTCCTAATCTAATAAAAATTAGAGACTTTAAAAGAAGGAAAAAAAAGTGTGTCACATTAGATTGGATAGAGAGAAATGATGGGAGGGGGAGGGGAGGGGAAGGGGGGATAAGAAGGGCAGCAGAAGAGAATAGACATTATGATTGCTGTATGTATATAGGTGACTCTATGACCAGTATGATTCTGCAATCTGTACAATCAGAAAAATGAAAAATTTTACCCCAATTGATTCAAATGTATGAATTGCCAAGATTATTGTAATGTCATGTGTAGCTAATAAAGAAGATAATAAAAATAACTAACTAAATAAATAAGTATCATGTATTGCGTCTGAGAAAAAAAAGAATATACAAGCATTCTAGGGCAACTTTAAAATGCCAATTGAGATTAAGGCCTTTAAGGAAGGAGTGTAAACACAGACTTATGGCATAGAAACATATTCAGTGAACTCGCACCAGAAAAAAAAAATATTTAATTGTGGAAGTAAGAACATCAGGCACAGAGAGCACTTAGAAGGTCAAATAGACATGGCCAAAAAGAAACTTTCCACATTATATTTCGGTTAAAATGCCAATATTCAGAGCAAAGAAGATTTTTACAAATTCAAGAGAGAAACACCAAGTTATTCGTAAATGGTAATGCATCTGGATAACTCTAAGGGCCAGCAGCACATGCGATGATATATTTTAAGCACTAAACAGAAATACTACAGTGGCACCCCCTCCTCCACAAATGCATCTTCATTAAGCTTCCCCAGAGACCCTCACCACAATTGTTCTCGTTTAGAATATATCAGCTAAGATCTCTACAAAATGACTCAAATGTTGTTATACACCCTTTTTCTGTTGATCTGCTCTGTCTTGAAAAAAAACTGAATTTATCCCTGGACTTAATGAATGTACGCTGCTTTTGTGGTATAATCTGTAAAATCCCTGACAGTTCTAAGAAATGAGACAAAAGGTAACTTCTGAGAACTCACAGAAAAAAAATAACTTTAATGTAGGCCCCTACAATATGTATACCTCCAGGCTCCCCTTTCCACACCACTGGGCATAAAGCTCAACAAATGTCTAGACTCAGCATTCATAGAGAGAATTTGTTTCAGGTGAAAGCCCCTTCTGGACAAGCTGCAGACAATAAACCTGCTTTTTGCTAATTCCTCTGGTGTCCAGTCTCATCTGTCTTACTTCAGTACTTCCAGGCTATATTGTTATCTGCATCAAAGTTATTCTTCAGAAATAAACACCTTTCAAGGCAAGAATAAACTAAAATAAACTATGGCAACTAACCTGCCAGTGTAGAAGGTTCACTATGTAATTCTATATACACAAGAAAAAATTAAAATAAATCATGGGGGGAATATAAAAGAATAAAATAACTAGAAGAGTGGATAAGCAAATGGGAATAAAGAGTGAACCCTATATTATAAACAAACACACCTCATTAACATTGGATTCACATTGTGTTAATTATCAACTCAAAAGACATAGACAAAATACTCAATTAACAAACAAGACCTAAATGTATGTTGTCTACAAGAAACACAGCCTGACTTGCAACGATGTTCACAGAATAAAAGTGAAAGAAGAGAGAGAGATAGTCCATGTAAATGGAAGCCAAAAAAGTAGTAGCTATTTGCAAATTTGATAAAGGTTACTTTCAGCCATAATTACTCAAAGTTAGCAAAGAAGGTCACCACACACTGCTGAAGGGAAAAATCCAACAACAATAAAAATGGCTGTAAATATTTATATGTGATTGGCAGTGCAACCAATTTTATAATATAATCACTATTCAGCCTAAAGGGACAGAAGGACCCAATATAAAACATAAGTGTGGGTAACATTAATACTAATATCACCAGTGACTGGTTAGGTGGACAAAACATCAATAACTTTCCTACATATCACTTTTACTTTTTATCATGACAACTTAATAGTTGTCTATGTACTATTTCATTTGGGAAGAACAGAACTCATAATTTTTTAGCAATACAAAAAAACTTTCTTTATAATAGATCATATATTAGAATACAAAGCATGTCTTAATAAATACTAAAACAAAATAATTCTATTTATCCCTTATCACATCACAGTGGATTGCTATAAGAAAACAACACATACAGCCTTTTTAACAAGTGGGTCTGGGAAAAAAATACATACACACATGAAGAGAAAAATCAACTCAAGAGTAGACCAAAGATTTAGGAATTACACAAGAAACTCTACAACTGGTAGATAAAATTGTAAGCTGAACTTTTCAACATATTATCACAATCATCAGTTGTCCTAACAAAACTCCTAAATCAATCTTATAAAACCAAGAAACAATAAGTAAGATGGCATAAAATTAAAAAAACTTCTGAACACTAAAAGAAACTAATAAGAGCATGAAGACAGAGGCTGCAGAATGGAAGATCTTTGCCACCTGATCCACAAATGAAGGTCTACTCAGTAAGTCATCAATTAAAAGACATAATGGCATTTGTTAGTAAATCAATGGAACTGGAAAATGTCCTACTAAGTGAATTCAAATATCCTGCTCAGATTCAAAAAGTCAAGGGCTGAATATTTTCCCTTATATTAAGAAGGTAGATAAAAATAAAGGGAAAATGGGGGATTCCCTAAAAACAGAAGAGAGGTCAGTGGAGTATAGGAAGGAGATTGAGAGGGATGGAGGAACTGCCAAAGAAGTGTGGTGAAATGAATCTTAAAAGATTTTTCCTTTGTGCAGTTAAGAATATAAAACAATGAATTTGACCTTTATGTATATCAATGATGCACTAATTAATACAACTACAAATAAATACAAGAAAGAACAGTGGAGTAGAAGAGAGATAACAGAGGTAGGGAAGGGAGAGAGTACTGGGGATCAAACTGGAAAATTGTATATCATGCTTGTATTATTATTTAAAATGAACGTCAATATTATATGTGAATTGATTATCTAATTAAGAAAAAGAAGCAAACAGCAAGTAAAACTACAGAAATTGCATGAACACTTGAAGAATGAATAATACAGTTGCATAATCAAAGTGTCACTAATGAAATCAGGGGGAAAAGTTTTAAATAAACCTGAGAACCACATGAGAATCAAAACACAACATCTATACATTTATGGGATAAAGTAAAAGCAGATCTTTTATGTTGGTGTTTTTTCTTCTATTGAGACATTATATATATATATATATATATATATATATATATATATATATATATATGATAGTGGGGTTCATTATAACATATACATAAATGCATATAACATATTTTGATAAATCTTACTGCCCAGTACCATTCCTATCCCTTCTGATGTCCCTCCACTAATCCACCAAAGCAGTTTTATTTGGGCAGTTTATAGTAAGGGCTAGTTCCATTTAAAAATCTGAGATATTTCAAATTAAAAATCTCATGATACATCCCAAGTTCTAAGGAAAAACTTCAGTAAATTTATTCTAAAACCAATACAAGTAAAGAATTAATTAAAGTCAGAGCCAAAATTATAAAATAGACATTTTTTTAAAAAAACATAGTAATAAAGAAACAAATAGTTGGTTGTTAAAATGGGAAATAAAATTGATAAACCCTTGGCCAAGGGAACTACAAGGAAAAATAAGATACAAATGAATAAAGCTAGAAACAAAAAGTGAAATATCAAAACAGATACCACTGAAATCCAGAGGATCTCTGGAGACTATTAGAAAACTTATATTTCAATAAATGGGAAAATCTAGACTATTTTAAAGAATAAAATTGAAAGATAAATAAATCTAAGTAATATTAATGAAATATGGCATAAAATGTTGAATCAAATGGATAGAGAAAAACATAGCTCAATAACAGGCAATAAGGTTGAAGCAATAATAAAAAGCCTTCTGGACCAGAGGTTCAGAGGTGAATACATGGCTAAATTTTATCAGATATTTAAATAAGAACTTATATTAATCCCCCATTACATTTAAGACCAAAGGAAAGATACTTCCAAAGTAATTCTGCAAAGTATTACCCTGACTGGAAAAGTGAATATTGGACAGAACAAGAAAAAAAAAAAACTAGATACCAATATCCTTGAGGAACATAGTATAAAAATTCTCATAAAATCTTTGCAAACCACATTCAATAACACATTACAAAGTAACATACAGTATCAGGCATAGTGGTATAGGTCTATAGTCTCAGAAAAGCATCAGGTTGTTTGAGGAACATTGTAATTTCAAAGCCAGCCTTGGAAATTTAGTGAGACCTGCTATCAAAGTGAACAATAAAAGGTGCTGTGGATGTGGCTCCTTGATACCATGCTCCTGGTTTGAGTCTCTAGTCACATACAAAAAAAAATTCATAAAAGCTGATTTTGCTCCAGGATGAATCAAGCCATGCAAATCAATAAAACTAATACAAGGCATATGGAATCAAGAAAAATATTACATGATCATTTAAAAAGCTATAGGAAAAGCCTTTGACAAATTCAATGGCCCTCATGACAAAGCCCTGAGAAATTAGAAATAAGAGAATTTTATTACAAGATAATTAAGACCAAGTATATCAAATTCAAAGTCAATAGTAAAATGAACAGGAACATTTTCTCTAAAATCAGGAAAAACACAAGGATGTTCATTGCCACCAATCTCACAAATCACAGTACTTAAAATTTTAGAAAAAGAGAAAGAAATAAAAGGAATTAAAATAGGAAAGTTAAAATGTTGAATTATTTCTATATGCAAATGATTTAGTCTTATTCTTAGAAGAACATAAATAATATATCATGAGAATTCTATTTTTATGAATGAATTCATCAGAGTAATAGGATACAAAATAAAAATATAAAAATAAACTGTTTGTCTATATACCATAGCAAACCTTGTGAGAATGAAGTAAGAGTAATAGATCATTCAAATAACTTTAAAAATAGCTAGAAATAACCTTAAACAAGGAAGTGAATGACCTCTTCATGAAAAATTACACATTGATGAAAAAGGAAACTAAAGAAAACAATAGGAGGGGCTGGGGATGTGGCTCAAGCGGTAGCGCGCTCGCCTGGCATGCGTGCGGCCCGGGTTCGATCCTCAGCACCGCATACCAACAAAGATGTTGTGTCCGCCGAACACTAAGAAATAAAATGTTAAAAATTCTCTCTCTCACTCTCTCTCTCCTCTCTCACTCTCTCTTAAAAAAAAAAAGAAAACAATAGGAAGTAAAAAGATCTACTATGTTCATAGAGAAGCAGAATTAATATCATGAAAATGACCAAAGTACCATAAATGAGTTATAGATTCCATGTATTTCCATTAAATTCAAATGATATTGTTGGCAGAAATGGAGGGAAATAACTACGTCTAAATTTGTATGGAAGAAAAACAACAACCCAAAAATACTTAGACAAAGTGATACTGATCATAAGAGAAACAATGGATAAACCACAATGCCCAATTAAAAAATATAAAACAGAGCCATAGTAATAAAAAACATGGTCCTGGTGTAAAGAAAGACCCATAAACCAATGGATACAAGAGAAGTCAGAGAACAAACCCACACAGGTATAGTAATGTGATACTAGGCAAAGATACCAAAAACATATTTTGGAGAAAAGTCAAACAACGTTTTAGAAATAGTGTTGGAAAAACTAGATATCCACATGTAAAAGAAGAAACCTAGATGCCTATTTTCTAACACTGTACAAGAGTTTATTCAGAAAGGACTAAAGACATATATACCTGACTAGAAGGTTTACAAAAGCTAGAAGAAAATATATGAAAAACACTTCAGTATGTAGGCAATAACTTCCTGAATAGAGCCCCCTACAGCTCAGAAAATAAGAGCAACAATGGATAAGAAGGGGTGAATCAAACTGAGAAATTCCTGCACAGTAAGTGAAACACAGAACAGTAAGAAGTGGTAGCCTTCAGAAATGGAGAAAAGCTTTGACAGCTACTCTTCTGACAGAGGATTAATATCCTAAAAAATATAATGCAAATGTCTTAACACCAGGAAAACAAACACCTTTTCAATCAATGAGCAAATGCACAGCTAGTTCTCAAAATAAGAGATAAAAATGGCCAACACTTTAGTGAAAAAAACCCATAACACCTTTATCAATAAGGAAAATGCAAATCAAAACAACATCAAGCTCCCATTTTCCACCATTCAAAAAATCAATCATCAAGAAAGCAAATAATACTGGAAAGATGAGGAGGAAAATCTCTTATATGTGATTGGTAGGAACATAAAATACTATATCCCTATGGAAATCCATATGAAGGCTACTCAAAATACTGAACATAGAACTACTTTATTATTCAACTATACTACTCAGTACTTACCAGAAAATATTAAAGACAGCTTATTTTAGAGATATACATATGCCCATCTTTTCCATGACACTATTAATAATAGGCAAGTTATAGAATCAGGCTAGATAATAGTTAATAAAAGAATGAATAAACAAAATGTGATATATATATATATATATATATATATATATATATATATATATATATATATATATATACAAGGAAGATTTCTATGCATAGAGAACAACAAAACTATGTTAATTTTCGGAAAATGAATGAAACAGGGAAGCATAACGTTAAATAATATAAGCCAGACTAAGAAAACAAGTATCATATATTGCTCTCAGATGGAAAACTAGAGGTGGAAATATTCAACATAAAAATGGGTGAATAATAAATTTTATCCATTAGCATACATAAAATTGGGAGTATGGAGGAAGGAATGTTAAAGATAGCATTGGGGGAGTATATTTGATCTATATGTATGTAAAAATATGCCACCGTGAAAATTCTGTATAATTAATGTTTATCCATTTTTAAAAACTGACCATCTATTTAATTTTTAGAAGTTCATTTATTTTTCATTATCATATTCATTACCACTATTACTTGTTTGTTTAGGTTTGTATTTTTTTAATAGCAGTACTATATATATATATATATATTCTTTTTAGTTATATGTGAGGATAGAGTCCATTATGATATAATCCAACAAGCATTGACCATCAACATTTTAAGTCTATATTAATTATTACTAAATATAAATTACTTGAAGCTTTAATAAGAACAGAAGCAAAGAAAAGAATGATTTCTTAAGCGTCTGAAATATGCCACATTTATTTGCTTATTTTTCTATTCATTATAATCATAAATGATTGTGATTGTAATCCCACACCCTGCCTCCTAGTCATTCAAGAATGGGAAGAGTAAGTTATAGGCAAATATATCACATTGTTCTATTGTCCAGCATGCACTTCCCCTAACATGTGCTTGGCCTAATATTGAGTTGCTGCTCTTTTTAATTTCAATATTTCTTATTTTAACTATTAGCCATCTTGACTCTCTTATTCAATCTGGACACTTGACTTTCACTTCATAGATGAATTCTTTGTATGTATCCCCTTTTTTCAGCTTCATATTCATAAATATGTTCTTTTTCCTTCTTTTCTATTTCTTTCCTTCTATAAGTGCACACCAAACAACTGTTTATTCCCACCACTTTCTCACAATGTTAATTATATACATATACCTCACCTGTTGCTCTCCTTGTTTTCTACTATATCTTTGTAGCCTTATTTCTTTCTAGGATGTTTTTCTTCATGGAAGATGATATTTTTTAAAAAAGGAAAGATTTCTTTAAACACATTACCTTTGAGTCAGGTGATGGAATTGAAGGAAAATCATTCTTTATTCTGATTGCTTGCACAAGTATTGTTTCAACTGCTTCCTTCTTTAGACTGGCAGTTTACTGTTGTCAGGTTAGTTTCCACTCATTTGGTTCCCAGTGTCATATTTTACTTCTGACAATAAAAACAATATAAAGAGTATATAAAAATTCTGTAATTTAAAGTCAATAAGCAACACAATTTCAGGCAGTCTTCAAATAGCTTACCATCCTTCATGGATTGTCTGGAAGCTTCAATTAATTCTCCTCCTTTTTCTGGGATGTTCTAGGAAGAAAAAAAATTAAGGGATAATACGAACCAAAGTTAACAAAATAATTATTGTTCTCCACTACTGTGGGGGGACAACAGAATAAGCATTCTCATATATACTCAAACTACAATTCTCTCACTTAGTAAGCCATATATTCTAATGGGATAAGGATTATGAGCCATGACAGAGACATCTCCAAAATGTCACTCCCCTTGTCTATAATTGATTTTTAAACAAATACTGAAATTCATTTTCTTCAGCTGAATGATGTAGAATAAAATTGTATCCATCTTTATTTAGACTACTTTTGAAAAAGACTAACAATGTGAGAAATTATATGTGATATTTTAATGTGTTTTTATGACTTATATTGGCATGAATTACCACTTGAGGGAGAAGCTCATAAGACATGAGCTTTTAGAGTTATCTATTAAAAAAGATTGATTGGATTCATAAACAGTATAAGGTTTGTCCATCTTATGTGTTAAATAGCTAAAGATAAATAATTATATAAATTTTGCTGCTTCCAAAAAAAAGATAAATGACAAAAACAATATTGTGGGGGTTATATCAATGAGTAATAACCACACAGAACTGCTAAACAAAAACATTGATTCGATTACCAAACCAGAATGACAGAGATGGCACAATGAATAGACACTGAAGAGATGTTATCTGCAGCGAAATATTAAGTATTAGAGTAAGTTATTGTTTTAGAAAGGGATGCATGTTCTTTTTATTCTAGTACCTTCATAAAATTAAATTAACAAAACAATAAGATATAAAACAATAAAATATTTCTTAATAAACCAGGTGCTGCTGCCACAAAATTAAAGTCATTTCAGGTTTGCTTGACATAGGTAACAAAAGACAGTGGAGTAAGTTAATTTTTTTTAAAAGATAAGCGAGAAGGAAGAAGCTAGCAAATTTTCATCTGAAGCCCAAATCTAAACTCAAGTTTGGACCAAGCTTGGAGGACATTCTTGTTCCTACTAACATATTTATGACATTACTCTATCTTGTTTATTCTTCCTTTATGGCACTAAGAATTTGAGTTACTCAAAACTTTCACATACCATATATTAGAAGAGAATGTAAACTTAAAGCATATTTTTTTAATTCAGTAAACGTAATTACTAGTTATCTCATGCATATTATACTACTTAGGACATTTCAGCAAGTAGACATTTATTTTAATCACATTTACTCATGTTTAACACTGTATATAACACCAGCTTTTAGAAATGGTGCATTTCTCCAGGCCAAATGAGATCAGTTCAGTTATAAATAATACCACAATAGCATTCTAAATGGAACACAGAATGATAACTCTATACTTTTATCCCCCAGTTAAAAATTACACCCTTTTTACTCACATAATATTTACCTCTTCATAACTGAAATAAAATTAAAGTCATTTCAAAAACAAAAGATATCATTTACATTTAACCTTATTTTAGCTGCTCCAGGATATTTGTAAATATATTTACTAACGTGGAATAGTTCATAAAAATAGTAGTTTTTTTTTACAATAAACATTAAAGCTAGTAAATACAGAAACATCTAAAATTTGAAATTTAATAATTTGACGTAGAATTTAGATATTTTAAGAAACTATAATGGAAAAACAACAATTCTAAAACTAAAGTATTACCATAAAATTATTGAGAGTTTCTGCTTCCAGAACTGGTTATTACTTTGCACACACCATCTATTCTTCTATTAGATGAAGAGTACATTTTTAGATTTTCATCACCTCTCATTTTTTTAGAATTTTTATTGGTTCTTTTCAGTTATACATTAAAATAGAAGTTATATACTAGGATATAATTATAAAAGCAGATAATATAATTTGTTCTAATTCAGGACCTAGTACTTCCTTCTGTTCTTCTAATCTTTCTGCTATTTACTTATAGTTTTTTTTTTTTAATTACTGTCACTTTTAGTGGAAAGACTCAAAGAATGGATATGCAAGCCCTTTTTTAATACAAGTATTAAGATACAGATTCTAGATTTCTGGGTTGCCATAATTCCCAATATTACTTTAGTATAAATACAGAGCCATGGAAAGAAATAGAGAATATAGGTCTCCTCAAATGTTATGATACCAAAATATTAAGGGTCCAATGAAAACAGAAAAGTTATGTGCAATGTATATTATATATTCCAAACTAAAGGCACCAGGGAAATTCAACAATTCTGTAAAAATTTATTTAGGCATGAGTATTGTAAGTCATATAAGAATGATTTAAAAACCACAGTAATGTAAACAGATACAAAAAATATTTGAATAAATATTATATTTCTTCCCCAGTTAGGAAGATGTTTCTAATACAGTTTTTCTGTCACTATGTATTTGACAGCCCATTGTTACTTCCAGCCCCCACGAACCCCAAGTACTTGAGAGAACAGTGATACAAAAAGCATTTTTTATAAAAAATCAACATAATTCTTTAAAATGCATTCTTAGCAAATATTCATATATAATGTAAGAAAAAATAGAGCTAAATTTTCAGCATTAACATCTTAAAACACAAAATTCAGAGCAAGAACATGAGGTTTTTTACAAAAGATCACTTTACCTCAATATGAGCTTCATAGCTGCCCCCAACCTTTGCAAACAAGGAATCACCTGGGTGTGATTTTTTGATAGATCTTTAAAGCAAAAATGTATAACAAAAATGGTGAATAGTTTTCTTTCTTAAACAAACTCTGTTTACAGTTAATGTGTAACTTATTAAATGGTGTTTCTTGATTGATATAATTAAAATATGACCTCAACTTTAAAAATAGCTTGTATTCACCTCTTTCTGCCTCTACTGCTGTGATTATATAAAATATTCAATGAAGTCACTCTTAGTTCAAATTCAGAGCAATAGCCAATACATCAGCAGAAACAGATAATAATTTATTATTTCAAGTTGCCTGTCTTGAAGGCTGAATTTAAAACCCAAGTAATGGCTGACATTTTTTTTTTCACCTGAACTGAAGCAAACCTCTGATAACACAAGACAAGATAACAATATGCACAGTTCCATCTAGTGGATATCCAGGAGTCAAATACTAAGCAATGTTGTTCTTCAGTATGGAAATCACCAACAATAATACACTATTTATTCCCTCTACCCACAAACAGTGCACAGAGTTCTCTGGAACTTTAAAAAATTTTGAAAGTTAAAAAGTGAATATATAGGTTATTTAGAATAAGTTTGTCAGACCCATTGAAATAAATTATAAAATTATTTTTTCCTGCATAGGTCCCACTTTATTCAGGTCCTCATAAACTAGCAAGCCCTTTAAAACCTTTACAGGCACTCAGACACTCAAGGGGAAAGACTGCCAGAAAAGCAGAGTCTTGGTATTTGTATCTCTGTTTCCTTATCGATTATGTAAATATCCTCCTTGCTCTGGGAATCCATTTCCCAGTCCCTCATCTGCAAAACTCAGTGTTAGTCTCCAAACTTCAAATCTACATCTTTTGAATATGCAGATTCCTGACACAATGTTAAACTAAATGGAGTTTCAATCATTGGCCTGTCTGAATACCTTTTCAACTACTCAACTGAAGCTTTGAAATAACTTTGTCTGCCAATCATTCCTGTGACTAGCACTACATGTATATTTTAAGGACATCAGCAATTTGGAAAGAAATTGAAGGTGAATAAACCCTGCTTTGTGCCAGAGATCCATGTATTCTCACAATTTCCACTGCCTGTTTCACTAGTCTCTAATCCATTCTTGTATCACATAGATGAAAACAGGCAAAATACAAGCTATTAGGACTTCCTCTAAATTTTGTATTAATATGCCTTTATAGAGAACTTTTAATATTCTGTGTCCTTCATTCCTGTTTTGTGCTCATCAAACTAATCATAAACCCCAAGATTTTGGTCTTTTTTTAAACCCTTATTCCTACCCAACACAGTGTTGTTACTCTTGGTGAATAGTTTTATTAGCCCTTTGCTTCATTAGTTAAATTTTGATCCTCTTCCACTGTGTTCACTTAAAAATTCTAGTCTTGTCCTCTTTAGTTGGGTTCCTATGGTCAATCCTCATTCTACTGTTAAAAAAAATCACCTTAGAATGATATCCAGAAAATGTACTGAGCTCAGAATTAAGAAACTGGAGTTTAAATCTCATTATTGTCAATGTTTGTACCCAGAAAACTCCGTTTAATTTATTTAAGTTTCAGGTTCATCCTCAAACTATCATTTGGCCAGCATGTCAAACACATGCTGAAAGACGAGAAGGTTGCTAAAATTTGTTAAAATTCTGAAATTTCTGAACTTTTGATTCAGTCAACAGGAAAAAAGAATTATTCAATTGACAAAATAAAACAGAAACACTAAGAGAACAATACAGAAAATAAAAATATAAATTAAATAAAAGGTTATAGTCATAAAAAAAGGAAAACAGTATAAAAGTAAAAGTCTTCATAAAATGGTTAGTGGTAGTAATTGAAGAGAAACTAACTGAAAATTCAGGAAGTAGAGAAATTAGAATATCCTCTAAGGATTAATAAAATTAATACAACGTTGTCTATATAATGTAATCTTAACTTCCAGAAAAATATTTTCTCTATTTTCCTGAACTTCTTGTTTATTATAAACCATGACGCCATACCTCTGTGAGATTTTCCATAAAAGCTTTTGATATATTAAGAAAAAAACCTGATTACCAGTGGAACTGTCAATATCAGGACAAAATCTTGGACTATAAACTTACTTATCAGGTAAAATATAAATCAGAATTAACACACAACTGCCTTTGACTTTCTAAATTGATGATACACAATTTGAAAGTTAAAATGTGAATATATATGTTATCTAGAATACATCTGTCGGACACATTAAAATTGAGTTTTCCTGTATAGGTCCCACTTGGTATCAACCTGTACAGTGGAACAACACAATGGAGTTGTCAGCCAGGTAAGACTACAGTATAAACACAGGCCTAAAACTTATTAATTACACAAATATGGGACAAATAGTCAACCTCTATGAATGTCAGCTCTTCATTAGTAATTAACAGGTTATAATAGCACAGATACTTTCAAAGCGCTTATAAGACAACTTAAGTAAACAAGTGTTAACTGAATGTGGTGTCTGTCCCAGACTAGAATACTCAACAAATCCTTCTACCTTCACTCTCCACTTAGTTAATAGACATTTTTAATTTAAAATCTATAAATTCATACCTTCTTAATGAGTCATCTTTAGAACTTGATTTCACTATTAAATAAAAAAGTAAGATATATAATTAATCAAATACAGAAACATAAAATATAAAAGTTTATGACTCTAATGTTTTGTTATAAAATGTTCCTCCAGACCCATACTTGGAGAAATTTTTAGAATTAATATTAATTGTATTTCTGACAGATAAGTAATGAATGCATTAACAACTCCTATGTCTCCCACTTTGTACTTATCAACTGTAAGGAAGAAACATGGGAATTATAAAAGTTTAATACTTAAAAGTAAATCATTGTTCCTATAATCATAATCCTTACTAAAAGTTGCAAAAATGAAAGAAAACACTATTGTTGTAACATAAAGTAGCATAAATATATGTGTCAAACAAGGGGAGACATGATGGTGGATTAGCAGGAAGTGGCTTTTCTCACAGCTCCACCACATGTGACTCAGAGAGTGAGAAAACTGCTTCTCTGTGAGGTGGGTGATAAAAGCATGCCACTGATACTCAACATTGGAGAGACAGCCTTGAAAACTGGGGAATTTGGGGTGTATCAGACAAAGATGAGAAACAGAGCTGGAGCTTAGGTTCTGATGTGAGTGGGGGAAATCAGTACATGAGGACAAAAAAGACAGAAAAGTGCTGCAGAGAATGGGCTAGTGTTGTGGCTCAGTGGTAGAGTGATTGCCTAGCATGAATGAGGCACTGGTTTTAATTCTCGGCACCATGTAAAAAAAAAAATATACTATGTCTACCTAAAACTATATATATATATATATATATATATATATATATATATATATATATATATATATATATATATTAAGAAGAAGAAGCAAAGTGCTACAGACAGTCTTGGAATGCAGAATCTGGGACCAGAAGGTCAAGCTATTATACTCATTAAACTGTGGCATGAAAGTCACCCCCAGTCTGCCTGCTATGTACAGGGAGATATTTAAACATCTGCACTGAAGCGGCACCAACTCACACTGGGAACTTAGATCCATATGTTTGGGCTCAGTTCGATACATAAATCTGGCAGACACCAGCCACAAGACTTAAACTGATCATAGCAAATCAGGAGAATTTCTGGCATGGACAGTATTTTTCGTGGGGGTAATGCAAGTCAGATAGGCCAAAGAGAGCCTGTCCTCCTCTCTTCCCTTGACACAGTTGTGCCCAAGATCAGTGGCAGTGGCTTCAAAATCTCAATGGGCAGGAGTGATGAGCTTGGCGCTTGAGGGCAGAACTCAGGAGGTCAGAAAGAACAGTACCCTGGAAAACCAGAACTGGTAAAGGACTAGCTTCCCTGTCCCATGAATGTAAGCCTGGGAAGAAGAGTAGGGTAAAGTCCTAGGTGTGCATTGATTTATTTATGCCCAGTAACTCCCCATGAAATGAAACACCTGGGGCAAAGACTGAACCTCATTGCCTCCCCTGAGAACATCTTGTAGAACCTAGCATGACCTGTACCCTGGGGGTGGAGCTGACAGCACCTTTAACAGCTCCCCATACCATCCCATGGAGAATGGAAACTGAGCGATGGAAAGACATTTTGGAAGAGACAGCAAGCACATACTCTCAGTAACAATCCTGTTTTTTTTTTTCTTTTTAGTTTTTCTATGTGTACTGATGGATACATGAAGGATATTCATACACTTGCACATGTAAATATTTGTTTATTCTTTCTTATTTGTACTATTCTAAAACATAGATATTTTTCCTTACTCTGTTGTTGAGGGTTAAAGTTTTCAATTAGCATATTTTGGACTGACTTTGTATTCTGTTTCAAACTATTTATTTCTTTTTGTTTCTATTTCTTTTTTTTTTTTTTTTTTAGTTTTTAACACTTTTATTTTAGTATTATACAAGCGTACTAGAGAATAACAACAAAAACAAATCATGAAGGGAATGGTCTATTGGAAAGTAAGATGATGGTTTACATGATGCCAAAAATAGAAAGAAATATTGCAAGATAACCTAATGAGAAACGAATCCCTAGCACTAAGCAATTTCAAGAAACCTAATTAGAGTTGTTAAGACTAATCTGCCAACCTGGCATTTGCTCAAAATGTGGTCATGAACATTAACTTCTTTGGTGTGTAAAAACAGCAATTTTCTCAAAATCAGCAATATAAGACATCATTGTCTTAGTAGCAATACAAACTAGCATGTATCTCATAATAAGTAAACGGTCCCTTATACATTGGCTGAAGGTAAAGAAAAAAAAAAAAACAATGTTCTTGATGCCAATATTCTACCAGTGGATATTTCTTATTCTTATCCAGTAAAGAAGAGATGTAACAAGTATATAGTAAATTAGTATGTAATAAATTAGTTGATGAAGTATATTAAAGAAGGATTCAGATTGTTATCACAAAGATGGTTGAAAGTATTCCATCTACAGAGCCCCCTAATATTCTAATTCTGTATACCACCTCCCTGGGTGGCTTCATTTGCACCCATAGTTTCAGTGATTGTGTGTACACTTATAAATTTCAATTTGCCTTAGTGTCTTCCTGTCCAACCATCTCCTTAAGATTTCTTTGAATTGTTTACAATCATAGGAACCTCCAAACCCTTAGGCACAGCAGTCCTTTGATGTTTCTGTTCCTCAGCCCTCTCCTTTTCCAAAATAGCACCAAGATTGGTAAATTTATTTTTTATTTTTTTTTTTATTGGTCGTTCATAACATTACATAGTTCTTAATACATCATATTACACGGTTGATTCACGTGGATTATGAACTCCCGTTTTTACCCCGTATACAAATTGCTGTATCACATCAGTTTCCCTTCCATTGATTGACATATTGCTTTTCTAGTGTCTGATGTATTCTGCTGTCTGTCCTATTCTCTACTATCCCCCCTCCCTTCCCCTCCGCTCCCCTCCCCTCCCCTTTTCTCTCTCTACCCCTTCTACTGTAAATCATTTCTTCCATTTGTATTATCTTGTCTTGCCCCTCCTTTCCTCTTATATGACATTTTGTATAACCCTGAGGATCGCCTTCCATTTCCATGCAATTTCCCTTCTCACTCCCTTTCCCTCCCACCTCTCATCCCTATTTAATGTAAATCTTCTTCTCAAGCTCTTCGTCCCTACCCTGTCCTTGTTTACTCCCCTTATATCAAAGGAGTCATTTGGTATTTGTTTTTTAAAGATTGACTAGCTTCACTTAGCATAATCTGCTCTAATGCCATCCATTTCCCTCCAAATTCTATGATTTTGTCATTTTTTAATGCAGAGTAATACTCCATAGTATATAAATGCCACATTTTTTTTATCCATTCATCTATTGAAGGGCATCTAGGCTGGTTCCACAGTCTTGCTATCGTGAATTGAGCTGCTATGAACATCGATGTAGCAGTGTCCCTGTAGCATGCTCTTGTTAGGGCTTTAGGGAATAGACCGAGAAGGGGAATAGCTGGGTCAAATGGTGGTTCCATTCCCAGCTTTCCAAGAAATCTCCATACTGCTTTCCAAATTGGCTGCACCAATTTGCAGTCCCACCAGCAATGAACAAGAGTGCCCTTTTCCCCGCATCCTCTCCAGCACTTATTGTTGTTTGACTTCCTAATGGCTGCCAGTCTTACTGGAGTGAGATGGTATCTTAGGGTAGTTTTGATTTGCATTTCTCTGACTGCTAGCGATGGTGAGCATTTTTTCATGTACTTGTTGATTGTTTGTATGTCCTCCTCTGAGAAGTGTCTGTTCAGGTCCTTGGCCCATTTATTGATTGGGTTATTTGTTATCTTATTGTCTAATTTTTTGAGTTCTTTGTATATTCTGGTTATTAGGGCTCTATCTGAAGTGTGTGGAGTAAAGATTTGTTCCCAGGATGTAGGCTCCCTGTTTATCTCTCTTATTGTTTCTTTTGCTGAGAAAAAACTTTTTAGTTTGAGTAAGTCCCATTTGTTGATTCTATTTGTTAACTCTAGCGCTATGGGTGTCCTATTGAGGAATTTGGAGCCCGATCCCACAGCGTGTAGATCATAACCAACTTTTTCTTCTATCAGATGCCATGTCTCTGATTTAATATCAAGCTCCTTGATCCATTTTGAGTTAACTTTTGTGCACGGCGAGAGATAGGGATTCAGATTCATTTTGGTGCAAATGGATTTCCAGTTTTCCCAGCACCATTTGTTGAAGATGCTATCCTTCCTCCATTGCATGCTTTTAGCCCCTTTATCAAAAATAAGATAGTTGTAGTTTTGTGGATTGGTTATTGTGTCCTCTATTCTGTACCATTGGTCCACCCGCCTGTTTTGGTACCAGTACCATGCTGTTTTTGTTACTATTGCTCTGTAGTATAGTTTGAAGTCTGGTATCGCTATACCGCCTGATTCACACTTCCTGCTTAGTATTGTTTTTGCTATTCTGGGTCTTTTATTATTCCATATGAATTTCATGATTCTTTTATCGATTTCTACAAGATATGCTGTTGGGATTTTGATTGGAATTGCATTGAACTTATATAGGACTTTTGGTAATATCGCCATTTTGATGATGTTGGTTCTGCCTATCCATGAGCAGGGTATATTTTTCCATCTTCTAAGGTCTTCTTCTATGTCTTTCTTTAGGGTTCTGTAATTTTCATTGTATAAATCTTTCACCTCTTTTGTTAGGTTGATTCCCAAGTATTTTATTTTTTGGGGGGATATTGTGAATGGAGTAGTTGTCCTCATTTCCGTTTCAGAGGATTTGTCGCTGATATACAGGAATGCCTTTGATTTATGCGTGTTGATCTTATATCCTGCCACTTTGCTGAATTCATTTATTAGCTCTAATAGCTTCTTTGTAGACCCTTTTGGGTCTGCTAGGTATAGAATCATATCATCTGCAAATAGTGATAATTTAAGTTCTTCTTTTCCTATTTTTATGCCTTTAATTTCTTTCGTCTGCCTAATTGCTCTGGCCAGTGATTCGAGGACTATGTTGAACAGAAGTGGTGAGAGAGGGCATCCCTGTCTTGTACCAGATCTTAGAGGGAATGCCTTCAATTTTTCTCCATTCAGAATGATGCTGGCCTGTGGCTTATCATAGATTGCTTTTACAATGTTGAGGTATGATCCAGTTATCCCTAATTTTTCTAGAGTTTTGAACATAAAGGGATGCTGTACTTTGTCGAAAGCTTTTTCTGCATCTATCGAGATGATCATATGGTTCTTATTTTTAAGTCTATTGATGTGGTGGATAACATTTATTGATTTCCGTATATTGAACCAACCTTGCATACCAGGGATGAATCCTACTTGATCATGGTGTATAATTTTTTTGATATGTATTTGAATCCGATTCGCCAGAATTTTATTGAGGATTTTTGCATCAAGGTTCATTAGAGATATTGGTCTGTAGTTTTCTTTCTTTGAAGTGTCTTTGTCTGGTTTCGGAATCAGGGTGATGTTGGCCTCGTAGAACGAATTTGGAAGTTCTCCCTCTTTTTCTATTTCCTGAAATAGCTTGAAAAGTATTGGTGTTAGTTCCTCTTTAAAGGTTTTGTAAAACTCTGCTGTATACCCATCCGGTCCTGGGCTTTTCTTAGTTGGTAGTCTTTTGATGGTTTCTTCTATTTCCTCTATTGTTATTGGTCTGTTTAGGTTGTCTACGTCCTCCTGATTCAGTCTTGGCAGATCATAAGACTTAAGGAATTTATCTATGCCTTCACTATCTTCTATTTTATTGGAGTATAAGGATTCAAAATAATTTCTGATTATCATCTGTATTTCTGAAGTGTCTGTTGTGATATTGCCTTTTTCATCCCGTATGCTAGTAATTTGGGTTCTCTCTCTTCTTCTCTTCGTTAGCATGGCTAAGGGTCTGTCAATTTTATTTATCTTTTCAAAAAACCAACTTTTAGTTTTGTCGATTTTTTCAATTGTTTCTTTTGTTTCAATTTCATTAATTTCAGCTCTGATTTTAATTATTTCTTGCCTTCTACTTCTTTTGCTGTTGTTTTGCTCTTCTTTTTCTAGGATTTTGAGATGAAGTATGAGATCATTTATTTGTTGGTTTTTTCTTTTTTTGAGGAATGAACTCCAAGCAATGAATTTTCCTCTTAGAACTGCTTTCAATGTGTCCCATAGATTCCGATATGTTGTGTCTGTGTTTTCATTTGACTCTAGGAATTTTTTAATTTCCTCCTTAATGTCTTCTAGAACCCATTGATCATTAAGCAACCTATTGTTCATTCTCCAGGTGATGCTTGATTTTTCCTTCCTTCTTTTATCATTGATTTTCAGTTTCATTCCATTATGATCAGATAAGATGCATGGTATTATCTCTACCCCTTTATATTGTCTAAGAGTTGCCCTGTGACATAATATATGGTCTATTTTTGAGAAGGTTCCATGTGCTGCTGAGAAAAAAGTGTAATTACTTGATGTTGGGTGGTATAGTCAATATATGTCAATTAAGTCTAGGTTATTAATTATGTTGTTGAGTTCTATAGTTTCCTTATTTAACTTTTGTTTGGAAGATCTGTCCAGTGGTGAGAGAGGTGTATTAAAGTCTCCCATGATTATTGTATGGTGGTCTATTAGACTCTTGAACTTGAGAAGAGTTTGCTTGATGAACATAGCAGCACCGTTGTTTGGGGCATATATATTTATGATTGTTATGTCTTGTTGGTGTATGGTTCCCTTGAGCAGTATGAAGTGTCCTTCTTTATCCCTTTTGATTAACTTTGGCTTGAAATCTATTTTATTAGATATGAGTATGGACACTCCTGCTTGTTTCCGCAGTCCATATGAGTGGTATGATTTTTCCCACCCTTTCACCTTCAGTCTATGAATATCTTTTCCTATCAGATGCGTCTCCTGTAGGCAGCATATTGTTGGGTCTTGTTTTGTGATCCATTCTACTAGCCTGTGTCTCTTAATTGGTGAGTTTAAGCCATTAACATTTAAGGTTATTATTGAGATATGATTTGTTCTTCCAGCCATATTTGTTTATTGATGTTACTAAACCTGATTTGTTATCCTCTTTGACTACTTTCCCCCCTTTACTGTCCTACCTCCCATTGTTGGTTTTCAATGTTATTTTCCATTTCTTCTTCCTGTAATGTTTTGCCAAGGATTTTTTGAAGAGATGGTTTTCTAGCTGCGAATTCTTTTAACTTTTGTTTATCATGGAAGGTTTTAAATTCATCTTCTATCCTGAAGCTTAATTTCGCCGGATACACGATTCTTGGTTGGAACCCATTTTCTTTCAGTGTTTGAAATATGTTGTTCCAGGATCTTCTAGCTTTCAGAGTCTGTGTTGAGAGATCAGCTGTTATCCTGATTGGTTTACCCCTAAATGTAATCTGCTTTCTTTCTCTTGCAGCTTTTAAAATTCTCTCCTTATTCTGTATGTTGGACATCTTCATTATAATGTGTCTAGGTGTGGATCTCTTATGATTTTGCACCATCGGCGTCCTGTAGGCTTCTAGGATTTGGGATTCTGTCACATTCTTCATGTATGGGAAGTTTTCTTGTAATATTTCACTGAATAGATTGCTTAATCCTTTGGTTTGGAGCTCTGTGCCTTCCTGTATCCCAATGACTCTTAAGTTTGGTCTTTTGATATTATCCCATAGCTCTTGAATGTTCTGCTCATGGTTTCTTAGTAGACTTGCTGAGCTATCTATGTTCTTTTCAAGTTGAAATACTCTGTCTTCATTGTCTGATGTTCTATCTTCTAAGTGATCCACTCTGCTGGTAGTATTCTCAATTGAGTTTTTAAGTTGGTTTATTGTTTCCTGCATTTCTAGTATTTCTATTTGTTTGTTTTTTATTACCTCTATCTCCCTGTGAAATTGATCTTTTACTTCCTGGATTTGTTTGTCAATGTGATCTTTCATTGTCTGATTTTGCTGTCTCATGTCTTCCTTGAGACTCCAGATCATCTGAAGCATATATATCCTGAACTCTTTATCTGATATTCCATCTGTTGCAGCTATTACCTCTTCTAAAGTTGAGTTGACCTGCATTGCTTGTGATCCTTTCTTTCCTTGTCTTTTCATACTGCACGCGCTCCTTTCTGCTTGGTGCAACTGTTGTGTTTTTGAAATTTACTAGCCTGAAATCACCTCTTCCGTAACTGAATGAGCTGTGATCAGTAGAACATGGGGATGATTACATCATCTCTTTGAAATGGCGGCTGCTGTCCTCCTCTGTGGTCCGACCAGTGTCTGGAACCAAACTGGACCGCTTCTCTCCTCTGTCTCAAAGCTGAAACTCCGCCCTAAGCGCTGCCAAAGTCCTAGCACCAAACCGCTAGAGGCCGTTCACAGACTCAGGCCTACGGGGCCCAGTCCAGCCGCCTCCGTGACCGGCGGGATTGTGTCCCTGCTCAGCGTTGCTGGAGGGCGGTGGGGTGGCAGGAGTGTGGATCCTAGCGCTGAACCGCCAGAGGCCGTTCACAGACTCAGCCCTGCAGGGCTCAGATCAGCCGCCGCCGTGACCAGCGGGATTGTGTCCCTGATCCGAGTTGCTCGGAACCGGCTGGAGGGGGGTGGGGTGGTAGGAGTGTGGATCCTAGCGCTGAACCACCTGAGGCCGATCCCAGACTCAGCCCTGCAGGGCCCAGATCAGCTGCCGCCATGACCGGCAGGATTGTGACCCTGATCCGAGTTGCTCCGAACCGGCTGGAGGGGGGTGGGGTGGTAGGAGTGTGGATCCTAGCGCTGAACCACCTGAGGCCGATCCCAGACTCAGCCTTGCAGGGCCCAGATCAGCCGCCGCCATGACCGGCAGGATTGTGACCCTGATCCGAGTCGCTCCGAACCAGCTGGAGGGGGGTGGGGTGGTAGGAGTGTGGATCCTAGCGCTGAACCACCTGAGGCCGATCCCAGACTCAGCCCTGCAGGGCCCAGATCAGCCGCCGCCGTGACCGGCAGGATTGTGTTCCTGATCCGAGTTGCTCCGAACCGGCTGGAGGGGGGTGGGGTGGTAGGAGTGTGGGTTTTAGCGCTGAACCGCCTGTGGCTGATCCCAGACTCAGCCCTGCAGGGCCCAGATCAGCCGCCGCCGTGACCCGCGGGATTGTGACCCTGTTCCGCGTCGCTCCGAACTGGCTGGAGGGGGGTGGGGTGGTAGGAGTGTGGATCCTAGCGCTGAACCGCCTGAGGCTGATCCCAGACTCAGCCCTGCAGGGCCCAGATCAGCCGCCTCGGTGACCGGCAGGAATCTGTCCCTGATCTGCGTTGCCGAGATTCAGTCGCCTGGGACAAACTGACCCCTCACACAGACTTACTAGTTATCGGCAGGTCTCCTTCCCGTGGAATATTGTTAGAAGATCTTCAGCAGGTCCCATGCAAGTGTATTTATGTGTCTCTCTGATCCTGTTACTGCGGAGGTATAGAAAATGCTGCTTGCTCGCCGGCCGCCATGTTGGATCCCCCTTGTTTCTATTTCTTTTCTCTTACAAACAGTCAAATTCCATTATTCTCTTTTACTCTTTATTTCTTTTACTTTTTTCCTTCTTTCTCATAAACACTACATTGTATATCACCTTTACTTCTGCCCTATTCACATCTTGAAATTGCTAATCATCTTGTGCCACCATTGCTTCTTTCTTCATAATCAACTCTATTTTTAATTTCTCCAAGCACTCTTGGTTTATAAAACTCCAGACACCACCACCAATGCTAAAGCTACAATTAATACAATTGAAGATTTAGAAAACACATATTCTTTTATTTTATGAAAGATATAATTCATGATTACTTACTGCTGTTACTGATATAAATTGATACATTTTTGTTTATTATCCAATTAACTTTGTGTGAAAATAAAAATTAAGTATACAATTTAGTTCTATATATTTTATGCACAGCTGGTTGCAATTATTTGGCTCGCCCCCCCCCCCAAATCTGAGAGCCACAGGATAGCTACAGGATCACTAGAAATGCATAGAATAGAAGTCCTGTTGCTACAGATCCATTTAGATACATGAATAGACACACAAACAATATGAATAAGCAAGGGAACAAAGCATCCCAAACAAACCAGAATTACTCAAAAGCAGATTCCACAAAAAACACATTGAAGAAAATATCAGAGAAAGAATTTTGAAAGTTTGTATTTCAAATGACCTTTGAGTAAAAGATAATGTAAAAAGTAAAATCAAAGGGAAGACACAAGAAGTAAAATATCAATAAGGAAATAGAAGTTCTAAAGAAAAATCAATCAGAAATTTTCAAAATACATAAATCAATAAACCAAATTAAAAATACAATGCAAAGCATCACTAATAGACTAGATGACTTGAAGGACAAATGTTCAGGTAATAAAGAAGTAGTTCATAATCTTGAAAATAAAGTTTCTCATGGAGAAAAGTTGTTACCAGACCATGAATAGAAGTATATATATAATAAGAAAAGGCCAAATTTAATATTCATTGTGGTAGATGAAGATATTGAATTTCAAAACAAAAAAAATGAACAATCTTTTCAATGAAATAACAGAAAATTTCCAAAATCTTAAGAATTAAATGGAAAATCAAACACAGGAGGTATACACAACTCAAAATGTATAGAATTACAACAGGCTCACTCCTAGCCACAATAGTATGAAAATTCCTAACATACAGAATAAGTATAGAATTTTAAAACCTAATAGTTAAAACTGATTGGTCATATTCAGAGGCAAACTGATCCAGATCTCAGCTGATTTTTCAACCCAGACCCTAAAAGCTAGGAGGTCTTGAAATAATATTTACTAAGCTCTGTAAAAAAAATAGATTCTACATAGAATACTAAATTATATCAGACTTTAATATGAGATAAAAACATCTATAATAAACAAAAGTTAAAAAAATCACAAATAGAAATCTTGCATTATAAAACACATTCAATAAATATTTTATTAAGAAAAAATAAAATATGCAAATAAAAACAAACAGAAACTAAAACTACAACTAAAAGAATAGTTAATCAAAGTAGAATCTATTTCAACTTGATCATAGAAACAAAACCAAAATAACAGGAAACATAAATCATCTCTCAATAATAACACTAAATGTTAATGTACTCAATTCATCAAATGACATGAACTGGCAGATTGAATTTAAAAAAAAAAGAACCCAACAATAGCCTGTCTTCAAAAGACTCACTACTTAGGCAAATATATACACAGACTAATTGTGAAAGGGTGGGAAAAACATCATTCACATGGATCTTATAAACAAGGTGTTTCTATTTTCATATTGGTTATAATGGACTTTGAGCAAAAATTAATCAGAACAGATAAAAAAGTCCAGTTTCATACTGCTTAATAGAGTAATATAACAGAAATAAATAACAGTGGTAAATATATATGCTCCAAACTATGAAGCATCTAAGTAATCAAAGAGATCCTTCTCAGTATAGAGAATCAAACAGATCACAACACAATAATATTGAGAACTTTAAGATATGTCTTTCATCACTAGAAAGATCAAAAATTAAGTATAGAACTAAAATTAAAATAAATAATTTAGACTTAACAGAAATGCACAGAATATTTTACTCATCAATGACTGAATACATTTTCTTCTTAGCTGCAGAGGGAACATTTTCTAAAATAGACCATATTTTAGTACATTAAGCAACATTTCACAAGTTCCAAAAATAGAGCTAATACCTTGAACTCTGTCAGAACATAATGGAATAAAACTAGATATCAACAAGATGAAAATTTTAAAAAAACTAACACTAAGAGACTAAATTCACTATTGAATAATAAATAGATAGCTTAACAAATCAGAGTTTAAAAAAATTAAATGTAAATGAGAATAGTGATACAATATTTAAAAACCTTTGGGGCACTATGAAGGCAGTTCTAAGAGATGTGTTTATAGCATTGAGCCCATACATTAAAAGAATAGAAAGTTACTGAGTAAAATCATCTAACATTATATCTTAAGGACCTAGAGAAAAACACTAAAATCAGCAAAGAAAGAAACTAATAAAAATCAAAGATGAAATTGATAAAATCAAGATGTAAAAACTGAAAAAGAAATGAATCAAATCTTTTTAAATGAACAAAATTGATAAATATTAACCAAGCTATCAGAGAAAAAATGCAAAGTACCAAAATCTATGGTGAAAATGGAAATATCAGCACAGACACTACTGAAACAGAGCATAAATAGAAGCTATTATTCAAAATCTATACCCCAATAAGCTAGAAAATCTAAAAGATATCAGTAAATTCCAGGATATAGGAGCTACACCAATTTAACCAGAAGTATATAGAAAATTTAAAGAGATCAATTTCAAATAATGAGAACAAAAAAGTCATGAAGACCCTACCAACAAAGAAAAACCTAGGACCAGATGGATGCTCAGCCAAATTTTACTAAACCTTTAAAGAGAACTATCTATCCTCCTTAAATTGTTTAATGAAATTGAAAAAGAGGGAACTCTTCAAATTCATTAAATGAATCCTATCTCACAATGATACTAAGTCCAGACAAAGATACATCAAAAAATAAAAATTCAGACCAATATCCTTGATGAACATAGATGCAAAAATCCTCAATAAAATACTAATAAATCTTAAAAATATATTTTAAAAAAACAGTGCACCATAACCAAGTGGGTTTCATCCCAGGAATGTAACATTGATTCAACTAATGGAAATCAATAAATGTAATTCACCACACAAATAGACACAGAGATGAGAACACTTGATTATCAAAATAGATGCAGCATCTATTTTTGACATAATATCCCATCAATTCATGCTTTAAACACAAGAAAAAATAGGAATGAAGGAATCATACCTCTACATTGTAAAAGATATACATGACAAACCAAAGCCAACATAATTATAAATGAAGAACAACTACAGAATTTCTTCTAAAAACTGCAATGAGACAGGAATGCCCACTTTCACTACTTCTATTAGTACACAATGCAACTCTTAGGAAGTTCAAAATGTAGAGATAATACTCTGCAATCTATCGGATCATAATAGAATAAAACACCAGAATATCAAATTCACGACTGAATGATAGAGAGATGAACAAATAAGGTCCTTTAATCTCTAGCCAGAGTAATTTGGCAAAGGAATATATTTAAAGGGATATGAATAGTAAAGGAAGGGCTAAAATGAGCACTGTTTGAAGAGGACGTGATTTTATATTTAGAAGATCCCCCCCAAAAAAAATACTCAAGAGAAATCTTCTAGAACACAAAATAATTCATCAAATTGCAGGATACAAAAGTAGCATTCATAAATTAACTTTGTTTCTATACTCCAATAAAAGATGAGCTAAACAAGAAGTTAGGAAAATTATCCTATTCAAAATAGCATAAAAAAACACTTGGGAAACAATCTAACAAAAACGGTAAAAGACCTCTACAATGAAAATTAGAGAACACTCAAGAAATAAATTGAAGGAGATCATAGGTGATGGAAAGACTTCCCATGTTCTTGAATAGACAGAATTAATATTGTCAAAATTACCATACTACCAAAAGTGCTATGAAATTTCAATGCAACTCCCTTCCAGAGCCCAAAGATGTTCTTCACAGAAACAGAAAAAGCAATAATGAAATTTACTTAGATAAACAAGAGACCCAGAATACCCAAAACAATACCTAGCAAGGAAAATGAAGCAGGAGTTATCACAATATCAGACTTCAAATTACACTACAGAGCTATAAAGACAAGACCAATATGGTATTGGCAACAAAACAGGTAAGACCACCAATGAAACAGAAGACAGAGACAAATCCACATAAATACAATTACCTCATACTAGACAAAGGCACAGATATCATATACTGGTGGAAAGGTAGCCTCTTCTAAAAATGGTGCTGAGAAAATTGGAAATCCATATGTAGCAGAATTAAATTGAACCCTAATCCTCCCATCATACACAAAAACTCAACTCAAAGTGGAACAATGACTTAGGTATTAGACCAGAATCCCTGCACCGGATAGAAGAATACGTAGGCCCAAAACACCAACATATCAACTCCGGAACTGACTTATTAATAAAATCTCAAAAGCACAAGAAGAGGGCTACTTGAATCCTTTTCTTGTTGCCCTGAAAATATTAGGGAAATATTAGGGAAAATTAACCTCCTGTCACAAGTGAGGCTGGGCTCAATGGAAATACTCTAGGAAAAGGCAGTGGAGCACTAAAATATGTCCAACAATTACTAAGTGATGGGATTAGCATTATGTATAATATTTATCTTGTCTTCCTAATAGCTATATGAGGTATTTCACATTTTACAGATGAAAACATTGAAATTTAGAGTGGATAGTGATTGTGAGATTGAAACCACTATTCCTGACTTGAGTATCTTAAATGTAATTTTTAGTAGTCAGTCCTTTCAGTGCTTACTGGTTGTAGATATTGCTTGCAAGTTGTCTGTAGGTTACTCTATTGATTAAGAAAGGAAGGGGGAAGTGGATGACTCCCAACAGACAACCCTACTATAAAGTCAGGAGTATGATATATTTTCCTCTGTGGACTTTTTGGCATTTTGTTTCTTTTCATTTGTCTTTACAGCTTTCCCCTAAATGAACTAATAAATTGAAGGTTATAGAAGATAATACTGTTTTCCTTTGGGTAAGAGTGCAGTATGGAATGTGTATTTTAAAAGTGGCCTAGAGCCAGGTGCACATTCTTGTAAATCCCAGTAACTTTGGATGCTAAAGTATGAAAATTCTAGGTTCTAGACCAGCCTCAGCAAATTGACCCTATCTCAAAATTTAAAAAGATAGTGAAAAGATTTGGGGCTGTAGCTCAGTGGTAAAATGCTCCTGGGTCCAATCCTCAGTTCCAAAAACAAAGCCGGTAGAGGTAGAAAGAAAATATTTGTTAGTGAGATCAGCCACTTAGTAACAGGTTATATTTGCTAGGTTTTTGTTGGTTGCAAATGATGAAAACCCATTTGAAATAAGCTTAAGCAAAAAGAGATGATTTATTGGACTCTAAACAAAGGAGCAGGAAAAGCAGGGATATAGTATACATGGGTCTAAGAACATAGGGAGCCTCAGATTCAGACAGGAGTCTCTGACTCTTTAGGCTGACTGCTTCACTTCTCTTTACAGACCTGTTTCTACCTGTGTTTCCAAGTTTCTGAATGTCACATTATTTATAACCTCTTGAGACATTATTAACTTAGTATCTGATTCTAAGATTGAAATTTGGGGGCTGGGGATGTAGCTCAGTTTGTAGAGTGCTTGCCTCTCGTGCACAAGGCCCTGAGTTCAATCTCTAGCACCACATAAAACAAAAAAATACCCAACAAAAATCTGGATGTGATTCTTTATGTGTCTAGTGGACAAGGCAATATAATTACTGTAACATAGGAGTCATGGATTATAAAAAAATTCATAATTTTTACTTTGAAATAACAGAAATTTTTACATGTACTACTTTTCATTTCTTTCTTTCTTTCTTTCTTTCTTTCTTTCTTTCTTTCTTTCTTTTCTTTTCTTTTTTTTTTTTTGAGATTGGGCCTTTCTACATTGCTGAGACTTGGATTACAGTCCTGCCTCAACTGGGAATACAGATTTTAGTCATCACAGCATAGCTACTTTTAATGACTTGACTCTATTAAGAACAGTATTTAAGGAGATCAGTTTTAAGATGGGAAATATTTAATGATTCTTTTAAAAATAAGAAAATTACTACCAAAATAGGTTTCCTGCAGTATCTCTAATTATTAAAATATGTACTTTATTGTAGTCTGTTGTCACTTTTTGAGGAGGGGGTACAGGGGATTGAACCCAGTGGTGTTTTCCATGGAGCCACATCCTTGGTCTTATTAAAATATTTTATTTAGAGACAGGATTTCCCTGAGTTTCTTTGGACCTCGCTAAATTGTTGAGGCTGGCTTTGAATTCAGATCCTCCTGCCTCAGCCTCCTGCACTGTTGTGATTACGCATGTGCACCACATCACCCAGAGGTTTTTATTTATTTTTTTCATTTTGATTTACTGGGGATTAACTCCAGGGCATTCAGCCACTGAGCCACCTCCCCAGCCCTGTTTTGTAATTTATTTAGAGACAGGGTCTCACTGATATACTGAGTGCCTTACCATTGCTGAGGCTGGCTCTGAATTTGTGATCCTCCTGCTTCAGCCTCCCTAACCTCTGGGATTATAAGCATGTGCCACCATGTCTGGCTTATTTTTTAACTACCCCCCAGTTTTTAAACAGGATTCTCTTACATTGCTTAGGACCTCTCTAAATTTTGGAGACTGATCCTAAACTTGTGCCCCTCCTGTCTCAGTCTGCCAAGTCACTGGGATTACAGGTGTGTCCCACTGTTCATTGTCAACCTCTTGGTGATAAAAAAAAAAAAAAAAAACAACAACAAAAAAAACACTCCACTTTCATTGTCTATCATGGTACTTAGTATAACAAACCATTTAGGGGGTGCTAATTAGTTTAATTTTCACAATAACTCTCATTTTATAGATAAGAAAATTGAAACAGATATTTAAAGGCAAGTTCATGTGTTTACAAAAGTGTTCAAGCTGAGAGTTGGAACGTCAGCTCTACCCTGTCTGCACTCAGTAGATGTTTAATAAGAATTTAATAGTAACTATACTTTAAAAAAGGAATTTGCTGTGGTTTGAAATAACCTAAATTGATGAGTGTGTTTATTAGAAAATTTTATATCTGAGACTATAGTGAGAGGTAAATCCTGAATGCGCAGAGTTGGAGATTAGATTTTTCCATGGGGAAGTTTTAGGGAAGATGGGAGAGCTGAGAAGTCCTGACTTCACCTATTGGGAACTTTTTGTTCTTGTTCAGAAATTCAAGTAACCACTTATTTTGTCATCAGAGCTTGAAGTTTAATTGTGGAGGCACACAAATATCCATAGCACAAGGGAGAAAGTGATTGGAGTCCCCAAAGGCACAAAGATCATAGAGACAGTACTAGAGTGCAGTGATCTCAAATACCATCTTGTTTTTGCTTATTAAAATGTGTATGTGAGCCAGCAGCTATAAAACTAGCTATATACCTTTGTAAAATCTTAAGCCTTATTCCAAACCTAATGACCCAGAATTTACATCTTCACCTAGTTCTCACGATTTGAATTCCATTTAAAACTTCAGGACCATGGATCTAGTCCAAATCCATCATTTTATAGTTTTGCAAATGGGCTCTGACGGTTGGAATAAATTAACTGTTTCAGTGGGAGAGCAAGAATTTGATACCAGAGCCCCTGATTCTTGGTAGGGATAGGTCTACACTGTGCCACTCCTAGTTATGATGGTCTGTGGGGTTTCAAGGAAAAGCCTTAACAATAATATTAGAATATATTCATTAGAAAAATAATGTTAATCATAACTTATTGTATCTACTAGTTTTCTTCATTATGTATATTCTCTTTCCCCAGAGCCTGTCATTTCTAGGTACCTGAAAACATTTATGTGTTTTGAACATATTTTTTGCTTAGTCTGACTCTGTGGTTAAAATTCATACAATAGCCAGACATGATGGCACATGCCTATAATCTCAGTAATTTAGGAGGCATAGACCAGAGGATCACAACTTACTGAGGCCCTAAAACAAATTAGCAAGGCCCTGACATAGAACTTTAAAAGGACTGGGGGATGTGGCTCAGAGGTAAAGTGCTTCTGGGTTTGATCCCTAGTACCATGAAAATATATAGATAAATAAAAGGCCAGTATTGCTTATTTAATCTGTTTGCCTTTAAATGTGGGATCCTTAAGTCATTTGCTTATAGAATTTTGTAGTTTCCCTTTGTTCTTTTGGTGAGTTGTATCTGATTTAAAAAAAATCACTTTAATACTAGGTATTGGTATCATAGTGCCTCAAGTGCAAACATTTTTTTTCTTTAATTTTTTAAATGGTACAAGGAATTGAACCCAGTGGTACTTTAGCACTGAACTACATCCCCAGTTCCTTTTATTTTTTTGAAATAGCATCTCATTAAGTTTCTGAGGCTGACCTTGAGCTTGTTATTCTCCTGCCTCAGGCTCCTGAGGAGCTAGGATTATAGGCAATACCACCATGCCCAGTACAGATTTCTCATTTCTGAGACAAATAGCAGCTTTATGTTGAAATGGAAGAATGAACTGATAATAATAAAAGTTAAATTTTACCATATGATAAGTGGTTCTCTGATAATAGCTTTTTAAAAATTATTATTTTTTATTTATATATGACAACAGAATGCATTATAGTTTTTGTTACACATATAGAGCCCAATTTTTCATATCTCTGGTTGTATACAAAGTATATTTACATCAGTTTGTGTCTTCATACATGCACTTTGGATAATAATGACCATCACATTCCACCATCATTTGTAACCCCATGCCCCCTCCCTTCCCCTCCAACTCCTCTGCCCTATCTAGAGTTTGTCTATTCATTCCATGCTCCCTCTCTCAACCCTAAGACTAGTGGAATTGTCTATGAAATAACTCTTATTTTGAAAGAAGATTGAAAAGTTAAAAAAAAAACATTTTGAGTAACAGACTATAATTGTGACTCTTTCTAGTTAACCTCTGGAGTTGAAGAATGTGGGTCATTTAAGTGCCTCATGTTAACTGGGAGAGGGTTTATTTAGATGCAGTAGTTTTAGGTTCTATCTACTCTTTTCATAGATCCTGATATAGATACAGCTGTAATGATGATTTGAGGTGTGACAACAAATAGTATCATTTATCTTGTTAAAAGGTTGGTTTGGGGCTGGAGATGTGGCTCAGCGGTGGCGCGCTCGCCTGGCATGCGTGCGGCCCGGGTTCGATCCTCAGCACCACATACCAACAAAGATGTTGTGTCTGCCGAGAACTAAAAAATAAATATTAAAAAAAATTCTCTCTCTCTCTCTCTGTCTCTCTCTCCTCTCTCACTCTCTCAAAAAAAAAAAAAAAGGTTGGTTTGTTTTGGGGGCAATTGCTAGTGATTGAACCCAAAGCCTTACAGTAAGTAGGTATTCCAACTCAACCTCTATTGTTGTTTTCTAAAGTCATGTTTTGTACTTAATAGTAATTTATAGATGTTTGTCTTCTAGGCTTATCAGCAGAGCAGACGAGCAGACCATTTATTAGCTGCAGGGAAATATGAAGAGGCTATTTCTTGTCACAAGAAGGCTGCGGGTAAGTTGTCTTTTTAAGAAATATTGTTTGTAAAAATGAAGAGGAATTTGTTTTTCCCAGTATCTCTGACCACTTTATTTAGAATGGAAATCACAACAGTAGTGTTTGTTGTCCTGCATATGCATGTTAGATCATTCTGCTGATCACCCAGAAAATTAGCTTAAGAGTATTTTTCAAATATGATGGATTTCCCAGCTTCTCCTAAACCAGTCTTCTGTCTGAAACATGAAGATGGCATAAATGGCACCTTGGTATATAGTTCTTATACACAGCCGTGTTCCTAAAGACTTATGAGCCAATTGCAAGAAGTCTGCCAATTCATAGTATATATTGTTTAAAGGAGTCTGAATTTCAAATACTTGACATTTGTGCTGCAAGATGGGCACATGGCAGTTACCACATAAATCTGTATATTTTATGGTGAGTTTTATGGGGGTTTTGTACAATATTAACTCTTATGAGTTCAGTTTTGTTAAATCTTTCCTAAACTATATTTTGTTATCCATTGAATTATTAAATTTTAGTCATTACAAAAGCAACATATTGTTTAACTATTTAAGTCATGTTACATATGAGTTCCATAAGCACACATCCATAATCCCAGCAATTTGGTAGACTGAGGGAGGAGGGTTGCAAGTTCCTGGCCAGCCTCAGCAACATGGCAAGGCCCTAAGCAACTTCAACTCTGTCTCAAAATAAAAATTAAGAAAGCACTGGGGATGTAGCTCAGTGGTTGAGATGCTTCTGGGTTCACTTCTCAGTACCAAAACAACAACAACAAAACCAAAGATTCCAGCTAACTGAATAAATAAAGGAAAAAATCTTGCATTCCTCTTAATCTGATATTTGAATAATTGAAACTGCTATAGGGCTTCAAATATCACCCTGACCTGGTCTAAATTCTGTGAGATTCTTAGGTTAGAAAAGATGATAGCTTGTTAAATCATTAGCTTTAAGTCATGGAGATAAAACTTAATGTGATTAGTAAATCCAACTGGGCTGATTTGGAGTTTAGACTTGGTTTTATGGCCCAGTGGTAGCACACTCCTCTGGCATGTGTGAGGCACTGGGTTCAATCTTTGGCACCACATTAAAATAAATAAGTAAAATAAAGGTATTGTGTCCACCTAAAATTAAAAAAAAATATTTAAAAAAATAGCCATGTATTAGAGTTGCAAAATTGATGTGTTGGAATGAGCTCATTGTATTTTAAATTGACTTATTCACAATAGGTTTTTTTGTTTATTTTGATACCTGGGATTGAAGTTGCCTATGAACCATTGAGCCACATCCCCATCCCTTTTTATATTTTGAGCCAGAGTCTCCCTGAGTTGCTTAGGGCCTCACTAAGTTGCTGGGGCTGGCTTTGAACTTGTGAGCCTCCTGCCTCAGCCTCCCCAGTCTCTGGGATTATAGGCATGCACTACCATGCCTTGCTGGAAAAAGTAGTGGGTTCTTCAGATTTTCTTAGTTCCTGTACCCATCATTTCTTAATATCTACTTTAGATATTTGCCTTGTTTCCTATTTGGAGGAAGCAGTTTAATCAGAATTGTTAGTTTTCTTTTTTCCTGAGATGCCTATTCTTTTACCAAATTTCTTTTGGTGAGCATTTGTTCTTGTTTTGAATTTGTGGAGGAAATCTATGGCCATGCAATCAGATTGAACGTTTTTTTTTTATCCTCCTAAAATAACCTTTAAAAATTTCAAATAGAAAACAGGCATGTGGCACATGCTTGTATTCCCAGTGACTTGGGTGGCTGAGACGAGGATTGCAAATTCAAATCCAGCCTCAGCAACTGAGGAAGTCCCTAGGTAAATTAGCAAGGCCCTGTATCAAAATTAAAAATTAAAATGCTGGGGATGTGGCTCAATGACTAAGTGCCCCCAGATTTCAATATCTTATACCCCATGTGGCCCCTGCCCCAATTCCCAGTTGTGAGATTTATTTATTTATTTATTTATTTATTTATTTATTTATTTAATTACTTAGGACTTAACCTAGGGGCACTTCATCACTGGGTTACATCCTTAGCCATTGTTTAAATTGAAACAGGGTTTCACAGAGTTTCTTAGGGCCTTATACTAAAATGCTGAGGCTAACTTTGAACTCCTGATTCTCCTGCCTCAGCCTCCCTAGCTGGTGGAATTATAGGTATGCACCGCTGCATTATACTGTTTTAAGGCTCTACAAAGGGAGGCATTTCTTGAGTTTTGCAAAAGCTATTCTATTTGATAAGAAAGTAGATAAAACAGCTGATGCTGTGGCATATTGCTATAATTCCAGCAGCTCATGAGGCTGAGATAGGAGGATTGTGAGTTCAAAGTCAGCCTCAGCAAAAGTGAGGCCCTAAGCAACTCAGCAAGGCCTTTTCTCTAAATAAAATAAAAATAAGAGCTGAGGATGTGATTCAGTAGTTAAGTGCCCTTTGGTTTGATACCTGGTACCAAAAAAAAAAAAAAAAAAAAAGGAGTGGATAAAGCAAAGTGTATTTCAGACAAGGAAAAAAAATTTATGCAGGTAGCTAAGAAAATTCATCCACAATGTATCTGAACAGTTGCAGAGCAGATAGAACATCTCAACAGATTTAAATGTTATTGAAGAAAAATACACAAGCTATGCAAAATTAATACAAGAACAAAAGACAAGAACAAATTGAAGAAAAATGTAAATCTGGCATGTAAGGCTCAATCAAAACTATAATCACCTAGTTTTCTTTGGACAAGGAACATCTAATTAATTTGCTTCTTAGGAATGCTAGAACCTAGCAGACACTTCTAAGCATGAAATTGGAAAATCATTAAAATACAAATAAAGATCAGGCAGAAAGAGGTCTCTTGTATCTGCAGAAGGGGGAAAAGAGACTTAATATAGGAATGAGGAATACCAAAAAGTTTATAGTGAACAAAATGTAAGAAATAGATCCACTATTAATGTTATTTATACCCCATCTTGTTCAAAAACATATTTAAAATGTCTCACAGAGAAACAAAATGAAATACAGAATGTAAGTAAAAATAAGTAAATGAAGAAATCCGTAGAAGCACAACATGAAAAACAGATTGATATTATAAACCTCAAAATGTACCATGAGTTTGAATATTTATAGAACTTACGATTATTTCTTTATGTTGTTTTTGACATTGTCAAAATTCCTGAGAAAATCAATGTAGAAGGAGAAAAAGTTAATTTTTTCTTAACAATTTCAGAGGTTTCAGTCCATGGTCATTCAGACCCATTGTTTTTTTTGTCACGTGACTTGGGTGGCTAAGACAGATTGCAAATTTAAATCCAGCCTCAGCAACTGAGGAAGGCCCTAGGTAAATTAACAAGGCCCTGTATCAAAATTAATGGTTGGGCAGCAGAACTTAATGGTAGGGAGTGTAGTGAAGAAAACTGCTCATCTCATGGCCTTGAGAAGCAGAGGGAGAGGAAGGAGATGTGGCCAGTATCACCTTCAAGGTCATGCCTTCCATGGCCTAACTTCCTTCTGTTACACATCCCCTTCCACAGAGTTTGTTACCTCCCTCCCCATAATGTTCCCATAATGTTATCAGTTGGGGATCAAACCGTCAACACATGAGCCTTCAAGGGGGCATTCAAGTTCTAAACCATAACATTCTGCTGCTGGCTCTCAGAAGCTTATGTCCATCTCATGAAACAAAATGCATTTATTCTATCTTAAAGAGTCTCCAAAGTCTTAACAGTTACTTTATTACTCAAATGTCCAAATCCGAAGTCTACTCTGAGACTCAAAGAAAACTTGGTTGTGAGCCACTGGAATATTTAACAAGTTATATACTTGTAACATTCAGTGGCATAGGATAGACATTCCCATTACAAATGTGAGGAATAGGACCACAGAAAGAAGAAAGGGATTTGACCAAATCAAGATGGAAACCCAGCAGGGCAAATACTGAGTTCTGTAGCTTCTTGTGCTGCTTTTGGGACACAGTGATATGATGTGAACTCCAAAGGGTTTAGGCAGTCCTGTTTCTGGCTTTGCCAACTGTAGTGCATGTGGCCACTCACTTTGGCTGGCTCTACTCTCTGCCTGTGACTTCCCTTGGCAGGCATTCTACATTACTGGCATCTCTGACTTACTGGGGTCTCCATTGCATCTTTAGCTTCACTCTCACAGCTTCACACATTGCCTTCTCAGGGGATACTTGGCAGGGGCTTTGACTGCCATATGCTGATTGAAGTCTTGATGGGATTCCCCAAGATCCCATGTAATAACTCCTGTATTCTTCATGTTTACAAAAGCACCATTGTATGGATGACAAAGTCTTCTACCATCTGGAGCAGTAGATGGCCTGCTTCAACAACAGCTATGGCAGACTCTGATTCCTTTGAAAGATGAACAAAAGGAAAACAATTCCCTGGATCTGTGGGAGTAGGGCTCCTCTGGGCTCTCTTATCAAATAGAAGTCTTTGAGTCTATGATGGGTCTTGCTGATTCCTGAGGTGCAAAGTCCTTAGCTTCTTTTTAATGGCATTGATCTCTTTAGCAGTGGTACCTTACATGGCCACAACTTTAAAAGTTCTACTTTTCTGTCTAAACTAAAGTTTTTCAAATCTCTCTTTTCTCTTTTTTTTTCCCCATTCTCAATGGTATATTAATTGAAATCTAAACACAGACCACTGCCTTGAAATTTCCTCCACCAAGTTAATTAGTCTGTCTCTTTCAAATTCAGCCTCACAGAATCTTGGCATACATAAAATGAATACTAGTTCTTTTCCAGAATGTAACATGAATGGCTTCTAGTCCATTTCTCAATAGGGTCCTTATTTCTGTTTGAAACCTCATGAGCTTGGCCTTTAGTTTACACATTCTTATCAGCATTCTGGTCTTCTGAGTTCCCACCAGAATTGCACTTTAAGCTCTGTTTACAACATTACAAGCTTTCTGTAGTCAACATCTCTAAGCCATGACACCTCCTCCATCACAATTTAAAAGATTTCTCAGCCACTATCAGGTATAGTGATAGCAAAGACTTTGCTGCTTTTTGTTACCAAATTTCTGTTGTAGATTTTCATAACTGAGAGATTCAACTTGAAAGGAGGAAAGGTTTCATGGGTTCATTGTTTCAGTTAATGTTTTTTATTAGCCCTGTTGTTTTGGGGCCTGTGGCAAGGTAGAACATCATGGTGAAATATGTGGTAGAGCAAAGCTGCTCACTTCATGGTAATGGAAAGCAGAGAGGGAAAGGGGATGGGGACACATATGCCTTTCACGTCAAACCCTGAGTCACCCAATTTCCTTTAACTAAGCCCTACCCCTTACAGATTCCAATACCTTCCCATGGTGCCAATAGCTGGGGAACAAATCTTCAACACTTGCGCCTGCTTCCTGGGGCATTTAAGATTCAAACCATAGCAGACTCCTAGCAATCTACTAAAAGAGGGAATGTTAGGATGCACTTCAAATTAAGTCACCCAGAGTTTGATCCTGAGGTCAGAGAGTTGTGGTTATTGTTGTTTTTGGTACCTGAGATTGAACTAGGGGTACTTAACCACTGAGAAACATCCCTAGCCCTTTTTTATTATTAGAGACAGGGGCTTGCTAAGTTGATGAAGCTGGCTGTGGACTTCAGATCCTCCTGCATCAGCTTCCAGAACTGCTGGGATTATAGGTGCTTGTCATTGCACCTGGTCTGAAAGGTTTTTTTTTTTTAGGGTAGCTGGGGCAAATATCCATGGGGCATACATCTTAGTTTAAGCAAAGGTTTATTGACAGAGAATATCTACTAGACTGCCCTTCTGTAAGGTGCTGCAGCCTGCTGGAAAAAAAATGTCTTTTAAATATAGAGTTAGGTACAAGGGAGTAGTTAAAAAACACTGTGATTTTTATTTGGTACCAATGCTATAGTTTTAGTAGTTAGGGAGTCTTTGGGGTGGGCCTAAAAGGAAGGTCATGCTTCATTGCCAGGTGCTAATTTTCAAAATGGGAGTTATTTTGGACTAAATACCTAACAGGTTCTTGTTAATTTTTTTAAGTACTGGGAATTGAACCCAGCCAGGTGTGCTTTACCACTGAGCAATATCTCCAGCTATTTTTATATTTTTTGAGACAAAGTCTAAGTTGTCCAGGCTTGCCTCAGACTTCCAATCCTCCTGCCTCAGCCTTCTGAGTTGCTGGGATTACAGGTATACACTACTATACCTGCCTGGTTCTTATTACTTTTTAATCCTTCCTAAACATTATTTTTCAAATGAAATCATCTTCAGTTCTTTAATTATAAAATCTGTAGGGTTTCTGTTTTTGTTTGATGGTGGGGATCAAATGTAGGTCTCCACATGCTAGGCAAGTACTCTACCACTCAGCCACATCCCCAGCCCTTCCATAGGGATTTTAAAGCATAGAACCTGCCAGTTAAGGTATCAAATGCCTGTAATCCCAGAGACTGGGGAAGCTGAGGCAGGGGGATCACAAGTTCCAGGCCAATCACAGAAATTTAGCAAGACTCTCTCTCAAAGTATAAAGGGCTATGGATGTAGCTCAGTGGAAGAGCTCTAACCCTTGTTTAGTCACTGGGATCATTCACCAGTATTGAAACAAAAAAAAAAATCCCTCCAAAAGCTAATCATAGCATTACTGCTTGTAAGATCATTTTTTTTTCTGTATGAGAAGTATTAAAACTTCTTTTACCTGGTAATTATAGGATGATACTCATATATTAATGTTCCTCTTTTTTTGGGCCAGCATATCTTTCTGATGCTATGAAGCTGACCAAGTCTGAGCAGGTAAGACATGTTCTTAAGGTTTACAGAAAAATTTTAAAAAGATTTTTTTTAATGGAGACTTGAATTGTGTGTAAAAAAAAGCACTTTACCCCTTTTTAAGTTCTTTAATTGTAAAATCTGTAGGGTTTCTGTTTTTGTTTGATGGTGGGGGATCAAATGTAGGTCTTTAAGTGCTATATTAAAATAATGTGTAAAATGTGAAAACTAAGTGAACTGTTGATATAATGGCATACAGAAACAACCTTCTCCCCCAACCTCATTCCTGTTCTTTTAGACATGCCAAAACTTGCATCCTGTTAGTAGCTCATATTTGACCATTGTTGGGCTGTTTGTTTTAGTGCCTGGTATTGAACCCAGGGGCGCTTAACCACTAAGCCATATCCCCAGCTCTTTTTATTTTTTTTTATTTAGAGACCGGGTCTTGCTAAGTTGTTGTGGCCTCCCTAAGTTGCTGTGGCTCGCTTTGAAACTGTGGTCCTCCTGCCTCAGGCTCCTGAGCTGCTGGGATTGCAGGTGTGCACCACCATGCCTGGATCCAATTGGATAAATCTGCTTATTGAAGATTTTTTAAATATGAAGTCTCCCATTTGTCTGTTCTTGAATTCTTAGACAATTTTTTTTTTTCTTTATTTTTTACTTCCTTCCTCCCTGTACTGTTGATTGAACCTACAGGATGCTCTACCTGTGGACCGCATCCTTCCAGCCCTTTTTATTTATTTTTATTTTGTGATCAGGGTCTGGTTAAGTTTCCCAAGTTTGCTTTGAACTTTTGATCTTCCTAAGCCTCCCAAATGGTTGGAATTACAGGCTTCTTGTACCACTATGCCCCCTGCCTTACGTTAAAAAGTTCTTAACTTCAAAATATGTGTCACCAGTGACTTTATTTCTTATGCTAGAAGAAGGCTTGTTGAGGTTTAAAACATACCTTTATCTAAATACCTTTTTTTTAAACAGTGGTCTGAGTTGAATTCAGGGCATTATACAAGCTAGACAGGTGCTCTACCATTGAGCTACATCACCACCCCTATTTTAAATTTTGAGACAGGGTCTTGGTAAGTTCCCCAGGCTAGCCTTGAATTTGTGATTCTCCTGCCTTAGTCTCCTAAGTAGCAGGGGTTATAAACATGTGCCACCAAACCTGGCTTCTGATTTCTTGATTGTAAAATATCAGGTACCTAGGAAGTACTTAGTACATATATGTCTAATTGAAATAAGGAGATAATTTCTGAGAGGGATATCAGTGGCAGGAAAACCCACTTACTTATAAACACTGAATCATAGGGTATTTAACTTTGTGTCTTTGATACTATAGAACCTGCTATTGGTATCTGCCTGCATTGAGCTTTCTAAATCTCTGTTAACAGGAAGACTTTTCATTTTGGTTACTATAGAACTGAGTTCTAAAGAGAAAGGATTTCTCCAATTCTAAGATGATTACAAATGGCATGGCATTGCAGATGTAGGAAGTGTAAGGCACAGTCAGAAAAAGTCTGAATTATTGAGATTAGGATTTTAACTTAATGAAAGGTGCTTTCACTTAAGTAAAAAAATACACCATTCTATAATTTATGTTATTTTGATATTGTTATTGAATCTTTACTAAATTGCAAACAGTATAAAAAAATTAAGTGTTAAGTCAGAAAGGCTCTTGGAATAGCATATATTAACAGTAAAAAAGACTTCCAATATTAAATTCTGCAAATTATAATTTTCCTTTTGTGAAATAGGCTCATTTATCACTGGAATTGAAAAAGGATAGCCACATGAAACAGTCCCTCCTCATCCAGGAGAAGTGGAAAAGGGCAAAGTGTGAAGAACGATCAAAAGCTCAGAACACAGACAAAGATGTAGCTACCCAACTTCAGGCATCTCACAAACCCTCTGCTGAGGATGCAGAGGGTCAGAGTCCCCTTCTTTCTCAGAACTACAGCCCTTGTACAGAGAAACACCTTTCTGAAATTTATGGAGTCTTTGACAGGAATTCAGAAACACTATTATGTTTACTTCAGCAAAAGAGTGAGCCAACACAGCCATGTATTGGAAGCAAAGCCCCGAAGGATGATAAAACAATTATTGAGAACCAGGCAACCAAAATTGCAGATTTGAAAAGGCATGTGGAGTTCCTTGTGGCTGAGAATGAAAGATTAAGGAAAGAAAATAAAGCACTAAAAGCTGAAAAAGCAAGACTTGTAAAAGGTCCAGTAGATAAGGAACTGGATGTGGATGCTGATTTTATAGGAAAGTCAGCATTATGGAGCTTGCCACTACATTCAGACACTGCTACAGCTTCTTCAACTTGGCAGAAATTTGCAGCAAATACTGGGAAAGCCAAGGATATTCCAATACCCAATCTTCCTCCCTTGGATTTTCCATCTCCACAACTTCCACTTATGGAGCTGTCTGAGGATTTTCTGAAAGGACTTATGAATAATTGAAATGGAATGCTTTTGGAGAGATCAGAAGAAATACAGCAACAAGTTAATCCAGAAAAGAAGAAAAAAAGGGAAAACCACATACAAGGGTAATTCCAGATGTGATTTACTATCTGGCTGATTGGCAGGAGCAGCATTGCCAGGATGTGAGAATCAGTCACTTTGAAATATATTGAGTAGCTGATCTACCCACTAGAGCTAATGATTCCCACCTGGCAGACAGTAAACTCTTGGAGATTCACTTTCTCCTGATGCAAACCAAATGGCTACCTAGAATAATTTTCTCAAGCACCAATTAATTATCTTCAGAGTTAAAATGTATAAAAGTGTGTTATATATAATTAATCTATAATGCCATAAATGATAATGTAAAACCTAAATAATATGGTGGCCTGAGGGCCTGCCATATATTTGAAACATGCTTTCTATCATGCATTGACTGTATGCATTTTGTTATGCACATTTTGTTTGTTTAATTAAGGTGTATAGGATAAACACTTTTCTAGATGAAACTACAATACCCACATTTTGCACTAATAACATAATGCTGACCTCAAGACTATCAGGAGAAATATTTAAATTTCCATTTTATGAAGAAAAGAACCAAATCATTAGTTATGCTTTTTTTTAAAAAAAATTAGCAGTTTACATAATTAATCAGGGTGCATTTTAAGTTCTAACTTTGTTATATAATGCATCACTTAAAAATACTAAGGAATGATCTTTTGTTTTTAATGATGCATAAGTGGAAGTAATGCTAGTTGGCAGTATTTGATTGTAAGAAATCAATAAAGTAATTGTGTTTTATACCCTTGTTGACTGGTTGGTGGTTGAAAAGCAAGTAACTGTATGACATCTGGATATTGTAAACTTTGAATAGGAATTTAAGTAGATGCTATCAAATTATTATTTTGGTGTGTTAAAGATTTTCCACTGTTGTTTTGCAATCCCTTTCCCCTTTAAAGGTGTTGGAGGAGAGTGTAGAATTTCCTGAGGAAATTTTGGGCAAAATCAAGTGAAAATCCCCAAGAGCTAAATGTTTCAAGCCTTTCTTTGGTGGAACTCACCTGGAAAGTGCCCAGGGCTGCTCTAAGCAGCTTGCAGCCATTCTTGTAGCACCTTTACCCAGTGGAGCACAGTGAGTGAGTGATTTTTTCTAGGAGAAGAGGTTGGAGAAGAAGAGCATGTAAACAAAACATTTCTTTGCAGATCACTAGGTATGTTAAAGCATGGACTTCCTGTATGGAATTGTGGGACTGAGGCACATACTGCCTCCTGAGGGAGTGAGGACTTCATTGGGCTCAGTAGGTAGGGTTAGGCTCCCATGTTCCATGAAGAAACTAGCCTAAGTAGGAAGGGTGAAGAGATCATGCAGAAGTCATATTTTTCCTGTCTTATTGTGTTGCAGATGAAACCATCTTAAAAGTTATACGACTTAATTTGTTCATCTCAGTGTTATAACATCCCAGATTTTGTAAACCTAGCCTCATAATTGTTTTTTCCCTTTGACAGGTTCTTGCCAAATTGCCCAGGCTGACTTGAAGCAATTCTCAGCTTCCTGAGTTGTTGGGATTGCAGGCACGTGCCACTGCACCTGGTTTATGTGTGTTTTGACTAGGACTTTGATGGTTCCTTTGCAGCAGAATACCTTCCAGAGTAGATTTAAATAATGCTTATTTTCTTTATTACATCATAGTCTGGACATTTCCTGGCTAGGATTGCTAGGTGTTCTTATATCGTTTCTGTTTAGTTTGAGGCACTTAAAGGGATTTAGAATAGCTTGCTTCCCCTAAATAATTTGTTCTGTATGAGTAAGGTGGGTCTTGTCTCTTCTTAGTGGTGGTCTCTCACTGTACTGTTCCTTTTGGGGGGTACCAGGGATTGAACCTGGGTGTTGAACCACTGAGCCACATCCCCACCCCTTTTAAAAATAGACTCCTGGCTAAGTTGCTGAGCCTGGCCTGGGAACTTGATCCTCCTGCCTCTGCCTCCTGATCTACTGGAATTACAAGCTTGTATCAAGCTTGGCAGTCCTCCTGGACTTACCTGTTGAAGTAACTGGGTGTTAACGCCTGATCCCGAGTTCTCATTTTCATCTTTTCAGAAAACATTTCTTTGAAAAATTCAATAGTATGGAGTAATATTTTTATCTAAATCATATTGTCATGGTAATCCATACAACCTGGAAATCTTGTTTAAAAGAAACATAATAGGAGGAAGTTATTTGCAAAATAATCAGTTTCTTGCTGGGCGCAGTGGCACATGCCTGTAATCACAGTGGCTTGGGAGGCTGAGAAAGGAGAATATTTAAGTCAAAGCCAGCCTCAGCAATGGTGAGGTGCTAAACAACTCAGTGAGACCTTGTCTCCAAATAAGATGTAACAATAGGGCTGATGATGGGGCTCAGTGTTTGAGTGCTCTGAGTTCAATCCTGGGTACCAAAAAAAAATAGTAATTTTTTTTTTCAAAAATTGTTTTCTTCTCTAGTGTTTTATCAGGATTATTGAAATGCACATATTTTTTTCAAGTGAGTTCAAGATATTAAAATACTGGAACTTATTGCTTTTTACAATGGGTACTTTTGTGTCTCACATACAAATATATTATTTACATATGTACATATTCTATGTGTATATGTGTGAATATACATACATACATCTTTTTTTTTGTACTTGGGATTGAAATTGGGAGCACTCCACCACTGAGCCATATCCCCAGCCCTATTTTGTATTTTAAATTTAGATACAGGGTCTCACTGAGTTGTTTTCCTTATTCACAGGTCAACTGGATAACCTTAAATGTGTGTTTAACTTAAATGCCTTGTCTTTTTTTTTTTTTTTTTTGGTACTGGGGATTGAACTCAGGGGCACTTAATCATTAAGTCACATCCCAAGCATCTTTGTATATTTTATTAGAGAGAGGTATCTCAAAGTTTCTTTGGCCTCACTAATTTGCTGAGGCTGACTTTGAACTCAGGATCCTACTGTCTCAGCCCATAGGCTGAGCTGCCTGGAGTCACTAGGAGTACAGTATTGCACCACTGCTGTATTTGTTTGTTGTTTGGTAGAAGGTATTGAACACAGGGCCTCATGCGTGGTATGCAAGCTTATTACCACCAAGGGGCATCCACAGCCCTTTTGAGACAGGGTTTCCTAAATGACCCAGATTGGCTTTGAACTTGGAATCTTAGTGCTTCTGATTCAGGGACACTCAACCACTGAACCACAGCCTCAGCCCTATTTTGTATTTTATTTAGAGATAGGGTTTCACTAGGTTGCTGAGGCTGGCTTTGAACTTGTGATTCTCAGTCTTACAAGCTGCTGCGCCTGTTTTTTTTTTTTTTTTTTTTTTTTTTTTAAGGGTATTTTCACCTTAAAGTGGGAAGTGTGCCTCCTTTTATAAAAGCCATTGCTGACCAACAGTGCCATCTGGTGGAGAATGAGAAACTGGTTCTTTTCTGGTCATTGCTAGATTGGCTGTGGAAGAAAAGGATCTGATTTATATCTTAATTAATTTGCTTTGTCTAGAATAGATACAGAAATCTGACTTAAAAGATAAAATGTCTTTAAGAACTGGGCCAACTTAGCTCAGGGATGAGAGGCTTTCCCACTTATTTTCTGTCTGCTCATACTTTTCATGTTTTGCTGCTAGGGTTTACTCAAGGCTGACCAGTTCCAGGTTCAGTGGCACAGGCCTGTAATCCCAGTGAATTCAGAGGCTGAGGTATAGGGTCCCATTCAAGACCAGCATCAACAATTTAGTGATATCCTATAAAAAAAAATAAAATGGGGACCTTGGGCATGGTGGCACATGCCTATAATCCCAGCAACTACTGGAGGCCATGGCAGGAGGATTACAAATTCAAAGCCAGCCTCAGCAATTTAGTGAGCCTCTGAGCAAAAATTAAAAAGATCTTGGGATGTGGCTCAATGGTAAAGTCCACCAGTATCCCCCTCTCCCTCTCAAAAAAATTAAAGGAGTCTTAAGTGGATTAGCCTTCCATTTTTCTAAAAGTGAGGGGGGCACCGTTAGGCACTGGGTCTGGAGAATCAAAAAATATTTGGAATAGTTTTGTTCATTAGGATTTTTCAGTAGTCATATGAATTGGAGTGAGGGTTGGGTAAATTTTTGCAGTTCTTAGCCTGCTTCTCTAACATAGGTACTAAATCAGGAATAGAATTAAAAAGGGTGGGGCATTACAGGTATGATAAGATTAAGGGTGAAGGAACCAAGGATACAATTTAAAAATGAGAATCTTTGTTGGTACTAGTGATTGAATCTAGGGCATCACATCTAGGCAAGCACTCTACATTGAGTCACACCCCGTAGCCCTCTACCTTTGAATCAAACCCCTCCCCAAAGTTTAGTTGACAATACTGGCTCCTGGCCCACTGAGCACTGTAGAATATACGTTCAAATACTGGAACACACTAGATTGACTCTGAAAAATTTAACTACTTAAGTTTGAGAGATGTGAATGGAATATTTCTAACAAAGTCATCCCTAACTCTGAATATGTGAAAGTAACAAATATTCTGCAGCTTGTATAGTACTTAGAAGATATGTGACACTGGCACTTGACTTAATCTAAATGGGTTGAATTGCTACTCATATCTCAGGGGAGTTTACATGAAAATGATAGATTATATTATATGATGACCACTAAATAGATGTGCAAAATTTCTAATGTTTGAGATTCTATGGCTTCATTGGCTTAGAAGCTTTGATTCAAAGAATATCCTGTTGTAAAGTCAGGCCATAGTTTAGTTTGAACATGCAAAATTGGTTCCAATACTATTAACATATAAGGGGACAACTTTAGCAGAATGTGAATTGTTTACTTGGCAATTTCTCCTGCAAGAAAAACTGAAACGAATGCACACAACTACTTCCTAGTTATGGTGGTAGTAGTGATCTGTACCCAATTATGTCTGCTATTACCTTTCCCTTTAATCTCACATAACCGTCCTCCTACTAGTTACTTCATGACTCAAATCAATCCTTACTACTTCCATAAGCAAACTTTAGGTCTTCACGGTAGAAAGCCTGTATTTGTAGTATTTATAATTTTTAAACCTTCGATGCACATTGTGACTTAGATGGAATTTGTTCCCTAAAAAGCTCACATGTGAGACGTGAAATGTCTGGGTTTATGAGAGCTTACACATAACTAGTGCATTAATTCACTGATATGGTTAACTGGGGGCAGGTAGAGTGTGGCTGGAAAGCTGCTTTCCTGTCACATGTTCTGTCTCAACTGGGCCCAGAGCAATGGAGATGGCCATCTATGGACTGAGACCTCTGAAACTCTTGAGCTCCAAATAAACTTTTTCTCTAAAATTGTTCTTGTAGTGCCTTCCTCTTATAGTGGTGAAAAACTAAAATATTATAGGACTGGGAGTGTAGCTTAACAGAAGAGAGCTTCCTTAGTATGCTTCATGGCCTGGATTCAACCCCTAGTATCACCAAAAGTGTAATCCCAGGTTTTTTTTCTTTTATAATGTGTCATTGTTGAAGTTTTATGAGTGTTATTCACTAAAGCTTTATTCCTTATAAGTTTTGTGGTTTTCACTGTGAACTTCAGATGGTGCAGTGATTTTTAGGAACTGTTCCTTTTCTTCCCTCTTCTGGAACAGTGTGACAGACCTGAGAGGGAGTCACCATCCTCTGTGATGGCAGAGAAGATCACACAGCTCTCCTTGGAAAAGAAGTCAGTTCTATCTGGCTTGTACTTCTCATTTGTATTTGTTGACATCATACCCCCCCCCCCCGCTGTTCACATCATTCATACCTGTCAAATTTAGGGTCAAAGACTAGAGAGCTGGGAAACAGCATTTAACTCCTCACTTGTCCTTAGAATGCATCTCCTCTCAATGTATTCCAGCTCTGATCCCCATATATAGCACATCCTTGACATCCCTTCATTGGCTACAGGGCTGAGGTATTTTCAAAGACAAAAACCACAAAAGGGCAATCCTCCAATCCTGACTGAATCTGGATGGATCATTTACACTGAGTTGACTTGATTTAGATGGTGCTGGGGATTGAACCCAGGGTCTTATGCATAGTAAGCAAGTACTGTACCACTGATCTATATCCCCAGCCTACTGAGCTTATGTAAAAGCTGAGTCTGCTTTAAAAACCACTCTATTAACAAAAGGGTACTCAACTTCCTATACAGCTAGTGTGACCTGGATGTAGCCTGACAACATTTTTCATTTTTAAGTAACAACTTTCATTTAAAAAGATAGCCAGGATGGGTCCTTTGGTGCACACTTGTTATCCCAGTGGCTTGGTAGGTTGAGACAGAAGAATTGCAAGTTCAAAGCCAGCCTCAGTAAAAGTGAGACTTGGTAAGACTCTGTCTCTAAATAAAATACAAAATAGGGCTGGGGATGTGGCTCAGTGGAGTACCCCTGAGTTCAATCCCTGGTACGAAAACAAAACAAAAAAACCAGGTACCTGGGTGTGGAAATGCATGTCTGTAATCCCAGCTGCTCTGGAGGGTAAGGCAGGAGGCTCAGAAGTTCAAGTCCAATCTTAGCAATTTAGAGAGGCCCTGGGTTTGGTTCTTAGCACTGAATATAAACATGAATAAAATAAAGGACCGACAACATGTAAAAAAAACTATTAAAGAATTGGAGATGTAGCTCAGTGGTAAAGCACCTCTGGGTTCAACCCCTAGTACCAATAAATAAATACAAAATAGGTTACTGTGGGAATATAAGTACTTTATTACTCAGCTTTCACACTTACCATGTGACTTCAAGGTATAATTTCCTAGGTAAACCTATTAAGGAACCAAGGTTGTAATAATTTTGCAATTAGGAAGCTTCCAAGTCTGACTCTTGGTAACATGAGAATGGTATAAGCTTTGTATCTTGGTCAACATGCTACACCTTAATTCATAATGCACAGTGTATTGAATGTTAACTAAACCACTTTCTCTTTTTTTTTCTCCCCAAGGATGAAAGTGCTTATCTAATCAGGTCTGCAGAATATTTTTGATAGGCCGGAATCTAGAACAAAACATACTGAATCTATCTATCTCTATATATTCAATATATGCATATAGAGTAAAATAAAGGTATGAGAGCACTTTTCTTCTTAAGTTTACCAATCTTTCTTATCTCATAATTAAACCCATACCCACAAAATGGAAGTAACATACTGATTTCTTATGTGTTTAAATTCCCACATTAGAAAAGAAACGGATTCGAATACTCGTAAATTCATTAATCAGAAAAAAAAATCCATAAAACATTATATACTAAAATGGGAAGGTCCTAACTATTCAGCATAAGTTTCACTCTGAACATTTCCTTGATCTTGATATTTCTGTTTTACACATTTAGCCAGGCAAGGTAGCACATGTCTACAAATCCAGTGACTTGGAAGGCTGAGGCAGGAGGACCACAAATTTGAGGCCAGCCTCAAAATAAAAAAAATAAAAGGGGCAAGGATATACCTGAAATTCCCCAGCCTTCCAAAGTTTACAAATATCTTTTATGATATAAGCACAACAGTGTTCTCTCTCCACCATAGACTTAGCACAATTTAGTTCAATAGCATGAAATTCAGAGCATGGCAACTTTCTTCAGACTATAGATAGAATAATCTCATCAATCAAGTTTTCAGCCATTGCCTGGCCAGAAATTCCTTGGCTTCAGATATATGAAAGGGGTTGTAGTATGGATAAAACATAGCTTAACCAATACTGAAAGAGGCAAATGCTTTTGGGGAGAAAAATCATCATAGACAATTGGCTCTTGGCAGACCAGGGGACCAGCAGGTGGTAATATCCAGAAGTATCTTGCCTTTAATTTCATATCAAAAGTTAAATCAGATATCACATACAAAAGCATCAGGCAAAAGAAACTACAATCAGTTGAGGCATATTTGAAAAAATGGTTATTAACAAGTCAAAGCTCATGGGGCTTGGGATGTAGCTCGGGGTTAAAGACCCTGGGTTCAATCCCTAGCAGCACAAAAATAAATGTGTAAAAATAAGTGAATCAACAGGGAAGTCTTGTTTTTGTGGTGCTGGGGATTGAACCTACCTAGGGCCTCACACATGCTAGGTAAATTCTCTTCCACTGGGCTACATCTCTTGTTCATCAACAGGAGAATCTTTAAAAAGTCATAGCTCACCAAATCATATTAAGTATTTCCTAGCCCAATTTCCTTTCTTAGAGAATTTTCTTTCCTGGCCAATTAGCTATCTCATTAGTCCTTGTGCCAAGTGTTGGGAGTTCACATGAAAGGTATTTGCTCACAATCCTGGCTGAACTTTGGGGTAGACAGTGACAAAATAGTCCATGTGGAGATAAGAATGGTAGACAAAAAAAAAAAAAAAAAAAAAAAAAAAAAAAAAACAACGCCCACACAAACAAACAAAAGAAAACAAACAATCAGGAAAATACCCAGAACTTGGGGTATCAGAGTCCCTCCCCACCCCACCCCACCCCCTTTCTTCTACAGGGGATTAAACCCAGGGCCACTCACCCTCCCATCCATATCCGAAAGCCTTTTAATTTTGAGACAGGGTCTTGCTAAGTTGCTGAGACTGGCCTTGAACTAGTTATCCTTCCAAGTCACTATGATTACAAATGTGCACCACTGCACCTGGAATTGTTTTTAAATAATATTTTGCATAGTTAGGCCTATACACAAATCAAGTAGACAGCTGATAATAGTCATCAGCTATTAAAATCTTCACAAACATCATATACACTATGATACAGAAACAGCTCAGAATTTCTGTTTTAAAATTTACCTTGTTTTATGACATTGAATCACAGGAGCTGTGACATATGCTATACTGCTGTGGTGTCAGTAACAAGTAATCAATACGAAGAGAATTTCTTGGCACTGAAGGTTTTGTGAAGCTTAAATCAGTGTGCACACTGATTACCACAAGGGGTGGTAATCCCGGTTCTACAATCTAAAATTTTCCAACAGGACACACTTAATTTTCTTCCATATCCTCTACTTCATCTTCATGTACCTTCAAAGCTCTCACCATTTCTCTGACTGCATGATACAAGATATTTTTAACCTGAAAGAGATATTGACATTTCTCATCACTTAAGCTGGAGAGAAACTGACAAATGACAACTACCATGCTAAAAATATTAATAATTTTAATGGTGACCTAGGAAAGCCTAATTCAATAACAAAAATGTCAAAATCTAAAAGTGTTTCTAAGCCAAAAGTTATAATAAGGGCCATTAAAATTCATACAATTAAATATACATTAATATTAACCTTCAATTAGCTTGTTGTGACAAATCAGAAAATGACTGCCTAAATTATTATGCATATATTTTAATTTCTGAATATAAAAGGACTGAACATTCATTTCTTACCTGGAGCCTATCATCATAATTGATTTCTTCCTTCAAAAGTCTCAGTTCCTGTGTTAAGTGAAATGACTGTACAAAATGTTCTGGGGACACAAAGTCTTTAGTTACCTGAATACAGCTGTGAAAATTCTGTACCTATTTCCAAAAGAAAACTTGTGTAATATAAATCTAATGATATAGGAGCAAAGAAAAGCCACAGTCTAAAACCAATAGAGATTTAATTTTAACCAGAGATTTAATTTTTAACTAGATTTAATTTTTCCCAAGTATCAAATGGATTTCAAGGCAGAACACCACACTTTCCATTGAAAATCTTCATTGAAAGTGACGTGGTAAAGGAAATATTTTTAATTGATAACAAACAAACAACAACAAAAACAAAAAGAACTTCAGAAACCCTTTGGAAAACCTGATAATTGGATCCTAAATTTTATAAAGATGGACTTTTTAGGCTGGTAACTAGAAAGAATCAACAAAGCAATCAAAATCTGAGTATGTTTGATGCTGTTTCTTTGGCTTTTACTATTAACTTATAGCAGAGCATAAAGAAAAAGAAATGTGGTTCAGTTTGTTAAGAATGAGTAAGAAAACTGACCACAAATGAGTTTCAAATTTGTACTATAATTTTGGTTATTTGCGTCTTTCTTTCAAATTAGCCAATTAAATAGACTCCAATTTCCTGTGACTTTAGTACAACAGTTTTTCAAAACAGCTTTCCCTTTCCTGATTAAAAAGTTTTAATAAGAAACCAGCCAATATAGTGCATTGTGGATGATTGACAGTTTTATCTGTTCTGTACAGTTTTACTGGCTCTTCATTTGTTCATAGAGCAGATAATCTGTTTCACAGAACAGCCTATTATGGGTGAGATGTTCAGTGCTTGTTCCAAGACAAATCAGCCAATGAAAAGCAAGTCAACAGAAGCCCAACTTCTCTGACATCTTTTCTAATAGATGTTTTATATTAGATATTATTAACATCAACTTTCATTAAGTGTCTAATTCCATCACAGAGCTTCTAAATGCTCTTTCTCTTTTTACTTACTTGAACATGCTGCAAGGAGGGTGAATAGTATGTCCTTAAAAAGTTTTAGTATAGGGGCTGGGGATGTGGTTCAAGTGGTAGCGCACTCACCTGGCATGCGTGCGGCCCGGGTTTGATCCTCAGCACCACATACAAACAAAGATGTTGTGTCCGCCAAAAACTAAAATAAATAAATAAATATTAAAAAATTCTCTCTCTCTCTCTCTCTCTCTCTCTCTCTCTCTCTCCCTCCCTTCCTCCCTCCCTCTCTTTAAAAACAAATTTAGTATATACCTTTGGTTTTTGGTACTGGGGATTGAATCCAGTATCCTGTGCATGCTAAGCAAGTGCTCTACCAGTGAGCTACTTCCATGGCCCTTTTAAAATGTTAATTTTGAGATAGGGTCTAAGTTGCCCAGGTTGGCCTCACACTTGTGATCTTCTTGCCTCGTGAGTACCTGAGTAGCTAGGATTACAGGTGTGTATTACCCACTCATGGTTCAGTATATGCCTTTTGGTAGGTCTAGTTCTAGTATGTCATAAAATCACTTATAGTTCCAAAATTTCTAGTAGGTTATACAAGTTCTTTATTTGTATTCTCATTTTGGTCATCCATCATTCTCCTGTTTTCCTTTAGTTATTTATTTATTCAGATTTTCCTTAAGCTTTTTGGGTATATTTGACTGTTGTCTAACTTCAATATCTGGAATCCTCAGGGAATATTTCTGTCAATATATCTTTCTCCTTTGAATGAGACACTTTCCTTTTTTGTGTGCATGCCTTGTTGTTTTTTTTTTTTTTTAATTGGGTATCTGAACTTTGTAAATGTGTTAACTGTAATAATCAGATTCTCCCCTGCCTCAGAGTTTGTTGTTGTTTATCACTGAGGACCACAGTCATTGTTTAGTAAGTTGTACCAATTTCTTCTAAAAGGCTGAATTTCTTGTTTGGTGTAGTCACTGAAGTCTGTATTCCATTATTTTAGTGGTCATCAGTGCCTAAAAAGATTTCCCTCGATATCAAAAATTAGCTGCCCTTTTCTTCATTAGTCTCTTGGTTACTAAAAGTTTTGGATTAAATTCCAGATTCTAAAAAAAGTTGATTCTGTCCATTTTTGACATTTGATGGTTATTTAAAAATGACTTTCAGAATGTCGAGTTTTAGCTGGGTGTTGTGGCATACAGCTGTAATTCAAGTTCGAGGCCAATGGCAGCAACTCTGAGGTCCTGAGCAACTTAGTGAGAGAGAAACGATCTCAAAATTTAAAAGAATGAAAAGAGTTGTGGATGTGGCTCAGTGGTTAAGTGCCGATGGGTTCCAATTCCTGGTACCCGGCCCCCATAACAAACAAAACCCAAATCCCAGAATGTTGAGTTCTCTTAGCACTTACAGGATACTACTGTGTTTTCACATGATATATTTTCTTAAAGGACTGAGGGTTAGTTTTAAGAGGTAAGGGTTCAGTTTTAAAGACATCAAACCTTCCCATTCCATTTATTCCCCACCTCTTTGTTGTATTGGGGATTTATAGCTTCCTTTACTAATGAGCTACATCCCCAGCTCTTAACTTTTGAAATGAGGTCTCATTAAGTTTCTCAGTCCTCACCAAGTTGTTGGGGCTGGCCTTAATTGTGATCCTCTTGCCTTAGACTCGCAAGATGCCAGGATTATAGGCATGTTCCTCTACAGATGGCTACTCATCCCTTTTCTCTACCATGTCTTGAGTAATTTATACTTCACTTCCTAGACACATACTATCTTTCTTATACTTCTCTTAAAGGATCAGTTGTAATTATATATAACTGGTCATATAAATGCAAAAAATATACATCTTTAAAATATTATAAATTCATTATGAATAGCTTTTTAAACTTCACATAATTTTCTCCAAAATGAGACAATTTTAAATAAATTACACCTTTTGAAAATGTTTAATTATACAGGCAATATCTTCAACAAAATATTTAAGTGTCTGTATTTAGTATCTACTTTATATCTTACAACTTTAACAATTATTTGGCAGTAATTTTCTGATTACGACATGACTGATGCACAATTCAGCAATTCAAGCAATTTAGGGAAAATTTATCATTAAAGATGTAAAATCCACATGGTTTGAGATCACAAATTCATTACTCATTTTTTTGTAACATAATTTCATCCTCTATAAAATGGGAAAATTTTTAATTTTTACCTTGTAAGTTCGTCAGAAAATAAAAGAGAAATGCATGGGAAAAAGATGTAATTATCTATCTATCTATCCGTCTATCTATCTATTTAGTCTGCCAAGTACTGTGTTAGAGCACTAGATGTACCACTCCCAGCTTGACTTTTAATTGTTGCAGTTTAAATAAAGGTCACTCAGAAGCTTTGGCTGTGACAAAATAAACAATGGAGGTCAAGGTCTAGCTGTTCTTTCTAGGGATGTAAAGGAAGAGTTTCACAGACTGAGTTGTTGACCAATAAAAGAATTGGGCTGGGTTTTGGTACTGGGAGTTGACCCCAGGGGCACTTTATCCCTGGCTACAAACATTTTTTTTTTTTGAATTTTGAGATATGGTCTCTTTAAGTAGCTTAAGGCCTCTCTAATTTGCTGAGACTTGCTTGAGACTTGAAATTGCCTCAGCTTCTTGAGTCCCTGGGATTACAGGCATGTGCCATCTTATGTAGCCCTACAAAATATTTTTAAGTTTGCCATTTTACAGTGGTTCATATAATAACAGTGCTGTGGCTACAAGACACACACTAGAAGATCTTAGAAGATGGAAAAATATACCCTGTTCATGCATAGGCAGAACTAACATCATCAAAATGGCGATATTACCAAAAGTTCTCTATAGGTTTAATGCAATGCCAATCAAAATCCCAATGGCATTTATTGTAGAAATAGATAAAGCAATCATGAAATTCATATGGAAAAATAAAAGACCCAGAATAGCAAAAGCAATTCTAAGCAGGAAGTGTGAATCAAGTGGTATAGTGATACCAGATTTAAAACTATATTACAGAGCAATAGTAACAAAAACAGCATGGTACTGGTACCAAAACAGGCGGGGGGACCAATGGTACAGAATAGAGGACACAGAGACTAATCCACAAAGTTACAACTATCTTATATTCGATAAAGGGGCTAAAAGCATGCAATGGAGGAAGGATAGCATCTTCAACAAATGGTACTGGGAAAACTGGAAATCTATATGCAACAAAATGAATCTGAATCCCCTCCTCTTGCCATGCACAAAAGTTAACTCAAAATGGATCAAAGAGCTTGATATCAAATCAGAGACACGGCATCTGATAGAAGCAAAAGTTGGCTCCGATCTACATATTGTGGGGTCAGGCTCCAAATTACTTAACAGGACACCCATAGCACAAGAGTTAATAACAAGGATCAACAAATGGGACTTACTTAAACTAAAAAGTTTTTTCTCAGCAAGAGAAACAATAAGAGAGGTAAATAGGGAGCCTACATCATGGGAACAAATTTTTACTCCTCACACTTCAGATAGAGCCCTAATATCCAGAGTATACAAAGAACTAAAAAAAATCAGACAATAAGATAACAAATAACCCAATCAACAAATGGGCCAAGGACCTGAACAGACACTTCTCAGAGGAGGACATACAATTAATCAACAAGTACATGAAAAAATGCTCACCATCTCTAGCAGTCAGAGAAATGCAAATCAAAACCACCTTAAGATATCATCTCACTCCAGTAAGATTGTCAGACATTCTGAAGTCAAACAACAACAAGTGCTGGCGAGGATGTGTGGAAAAGGGTACATTTGTACATTGCTGGTGGGTCTGTAAATTGGTGCGGCCAATTTGGAAAGCAGTATGGAGATTCCTGGGAAATCTGGGAATGGAACCACCATTTGACCCAGCTATTGCCCTTCTCGGACTATTCCCTGAAGACCTTAAAAGAGTGTACTACAGGGATACTGCCACATCGATGTTCATAGCAGCATAATTCATAATAGCTAGACTGTGGAACCAACCCAGATGCCCTTCAATAGATGAATGGTTAAAAAAATTGTGGCATTTATACACTATGGAATATTATGCAGCACTAAAAATGACAAAATCATGGAATTTGCAGGGAAATGGATGGCACTAGAGCAGATTATGCTAAGTGAAGCTAGCCAATTCCTAAAAAACCAATGCCAAATGTCTTCTTTGATATAATGAGAGCAACTAAGAACAGAGAAGAAAGGAAGAGCAGGAGGAAAAGATTAACATTAAACAGGAATGAGAGATGGGAGGGAAAGGAAGAGAAAAGGAAAATTGCATGGAAATGGAAGGAGACCCTCATTGTTATACAAAATTACATATAAGAAGTTATGAGGGGAATGGGAAAATAAACAAGGAGAGAAATGAATTACAGCAGATGGGGTAGAGAGAAGATGGGAGGGGGGATAGTAGAGGATAGGATAGGTAGCAGAATACAACAGTTACTAACAGGGCATTATGTAAAAATGTGGATGTGTAACCAATGTGATACTGCAATCTTTATTTGGGGTAAAAATGGGAGTTCATAACCCACTTGAATCTATTGTATGAAATATGATATGTCAAGAGCTTTGTAATGTTTTGAACAACCACTAAAAAAAAGGATTAAGACCCAGTGTTTTGTTTCCACATACTTATTTTTGTTTGACAACAATGGAATAATAAAAGTTTTTAAAAATAAAAATTTGTTAGGTTATATTTACAGTTTATCATTTTGTGGGGATACGATTTTAAAAACAGTATACAAAAAAAAAAACATACTTGATATTTCTTCAAAACCATCCCAGAATTCCTTAATATTGGCATTTGAAAAAATGTTGTCTTTGCAGTTCAGGAGATCAGCTTGGTGGTCTCCAAAATCAAGACTAATCTATTCCGCCTTCCACAAGCTAATGTTCATTTTCTTGTGCATAGCAGAGACCATTGCAGGCTTATGAATAGATAAATAAATTATAGTTTAAAAAGTTATGGGCCTTTTAAAATTTGATAGAAATCATATGCAACAAATGAATAACATGTAAGGATTCAGAACTAACAACAGATTGGTGACATTTCTGAAAATAATTTTTGACTAGAAAAGATATTTATAATACACTGGGAAATAAAAGAGATGACCATAGAATGCCATGTAGAGTGCAGTGGCATTTCTGAAATAGAAATTTAAATGTGCAGTAGTTTTTCAGAAAGAAGTCTGAAGACAATGTTAAAAATTTCACTTCTTGGCTGTAGAAATATAGGTTTTTGGGCTGCTTTGTCTATGCACTAATATTCAAAGACAGAATATAAACTACTTGCTTGCAAGCATGCAATATATACATATACATGATTTTTAAATAAAAATGTATACAGTCCTTGATATTAAAACATTTATATCACTTAAAACACATTTTCTTTTACCTCTACAAGGACAATGATAAATTAAAACATTAAACACCTCAGCATTACATCAAATTTAAGGTAAAGAGATTCCTGAAAGAGGGTTGTGGTTGTAGCTCAATGGTAGAGCATTTGCCTGGCATATATGAGGTACTGTGTTCAGATCTTCAGCACCACATAAAAAAATTTAAAAAATAAAATAAAATAAAAACATGAAATGAATGTTAAAAATTCCTGAAAGGGAAATATCTTCTTTGAAATTGCACAAATTAAAAATTCTCTCAAGGCTCTTTAACAAGGAAAATAACAATTAAAGACTTATAGTTTCTAAAACTCGAATAAATGTGTTCACCTAATGCTTAATTTGCAGGTTTTAAAAACAACTCTTTTGTTCTAAATGAAATAAAATTACAGAATATAGAGATACTAGAAAGTTTTGACTTAAGAGTCTTTAAAAAGTATTTACTAAATTTCCTAAGATAATTAAAACTTGACTGTGCAAAATGGTGGTACACCTTTAATCTTAGTGATTTTGGAGTTTGAGGCAGAAGGATCAGCCTGCACAACTTAGTGAGATTCTGCCTCAAAATAAAAATAAGGGCAGGAGATGTAGCTTACTGGTAGATCACCTATGACTAGAAGCTGGGCATGGTGGTGCACACCTGTAATCCTAGCAGTTTAGGAGACTGAGGCAGAAACATGAGTTCAAGGTCAGTCTCAGCAATTTCATGAGGCCTTAAGCAACTCAGCGAGGCCCTGAGTCTATATAAAAAAAAAAAAAAAGGCTGGGAATGTGGCTTGGAGGTTAAGTGCCCCTGGGTCAATCCCTGGTGAAAAAAAAAATAATTGAGCTAGAATTTTTAGGCACAAATGATATATAAAGCAAAACAAACAACAAACTCAAAACCCAGAAACATTATCTAAGGTCTGGTTAACCAGACCACTTAGTTGAATTCTCCATTACACATTATTAATTGGCTAATAACACATCTAACTCTTCAAATAGCTTTTAGAAAATTACTAACAATTCACATATTAATTTCTAGTGTCTATCCAATAATAATACAGACTTATATCTCTATTTCTTAGGGTAATCAGCAGCTTGGGAAAAGTTGATCATAAAAATTGTACATACACAAAAAAAGAGAGATAAGCTAAATGGTATATTAAAATAATTCAAAGTAAAAAAAAATACCATCTTGAAATGATATAAGGCTTCCTAAAGACTCCTTTCCACTGGTGTTACTTTCCTGTAACAACTTCTAATCTTTGCTATTATTACCAATTATTTAAAAAATGTCAGCCACATTATGTTGATTCCCCAATTAAAACTATTGCCGATAGAGTTAAAACTCTTCAGCATGGTAAGAGCTCTTCAAAAACCATTCCCTTAACAATCAAAATCAGGCTAAATGTGTGTATATGCAATGAATCAGTGTATTTTGGGGGGGGGGGTGGAGGAGGAGGAGAAGCACCAAGTTTTCATCGAATTTTGAAAGGATTTAGTGATGTAAAAGAATAAAATAGTTCTTTTTTACATAGGCTACTCATTTTTGTATCATAAATGCCTAGTACTAAGACTAAATGTCCTCAAAAAACTCTCTGTTGAATTAATGAAGAGAAATGTTTTCCATAAAGAAAGAAAATAATTAATAACATCATGCAAATACTTAAATTTGTTCATAATTTCTTATTGATGTAGTAAACTGCTGAAATACATATTAAACATATTAAAACTTAGGTCATGTAGAAAGTATTATTTGGACAGACTGAAATAATGGAACTTATCATTCAGGACTGGAAAAACCCTGTACCTCAGTGTTAACAGAGTGTTATGCTTATGCATAAGGAGGAGATGGTGCACTCCTATAATGCCAGTGGCTGGAGGCTGAGGCAGGAGGATCATAAGTTAAAAGCCAGACGTGGCAAAAGGGAGGTGCTAAGCAATTCAGTGAAACCCTGTTTCTAAATAAAATATAAAACATGGCTGGGAATGTGGCTCTTTGGGGTGAATAAAACAAACAAAACAAAACAGTGTATGTTTAGCATGTGCAACACCTTATGTTGGGAAAAAATTTTGATGAAATAATTTATAAACAAATATTCCATGGGTAATTTTTCATTGGTTTAAAAAAAATGTTTCTAATAGTAACATTGTAATAATATACATGAATGTGCTAACTGGATTAAAATGCAAATCTAAAAAAGGACCGAGCTTTGTAAATACAAGGTTTTATTAAATGTATGTTCACTCATAGATTGACACACACACACACACACACACACACACACACACACACGTTGCTGTGTGCACTGGAATAAGACTTAATCCTAGTAACTCTGAAAACCAAGACAGGAAGATGGCAAATTTGAGAACAGCCTCAGGAACTCATTGAGACCCTAAACAACTTAGTGAGAACTGTGTCAAAATTAAAAAAAAAATAATTTAAAAAGGACTGGGAATGTTGCTAAGTGTTTAAGTGCCCCTGGGTTAAATTCCCAGTTAACAACAAAAACAACAACTCATTCATCAACAACGGAATTAAATTTCTTCCCAGATGCACAAATACTCTTCTCCAAAATATACCATATTTTAAGACAGAAAGCAAGTTTGAGCAAGTACAAAAAATAAATTTCTGTATCTTACCCGAATATGATGGAATAAAATTAAAAATCAATAAGAAGTTAAAAAATGGAAACAACTTCAAAATGAAGGTTGAATAATATCCTTTTGAATCATGAATACATCCAAGAAGAATCAGGGTAGAAATAAAAAAAAATTCTTAAAAACTAATGAGAACAGATATAAAACATATGTTTTTTTTTCAAACTTTGTACAGCTGTGATCAAAATACCTTACATAAACAAGTTAGAGGAGGGAAAAACTATTTGGTGCTCATGATTTCAGAGGTCTCAATCCACAGATGGCCTACTCCTATGCTCTGGGCCCAAGATAAGGCAGAACATGATGGGGGAAAGGCTCAGTGGTAAAAAAACTTTTCAGCTCATGGTGGGTTCTTAAAATTATATATATATATATATATATATATATATATATATATATATAGAGAGAGAGAGAGAGAGAGAGAGAGAGAGAGAGAGAGAGAGAGAGAGAGAGAGAGAGAGAGAGAGAGAGAGAGAGAGACCAAGGCAAGATGCACAGAGGTGAATACCCCCAGTGACTCACCTCCTTAAGCCACACCCACACACTACCTGCTTACAATTATTAAACACCCCCCCCCACATACAGCTCTGTGCATTCAAACAAGGAAGGACCAGTGATGTTACTGTTGTATAATCCAGTCATTTATGCTCTTAATATTCCTGCAATAAAAGGAGCTATTGGGGAACACATTATATTTAAATTATAACACTATTACAATGTCAGTAACAATATGAAGGAACAATTTCAAGAAGAAAGTTTGTATCATTATATTGTCTAAATAAAACAAATAGAAAGATTCTAAATAAGTAATCTTCTATTAAACCATAAGGCCCTAGTAAAGTAAGAACAAGCTGATTCCCAAATAAGAAAACAGGAAATAATTACAATCTGAGCCAAAGTTGATAAAATTTAATATACACAAACACAAAAGAGCAATGCAAAAAAGTGTTGATGCTTTGAAAATATAAACTCTTAGCCAAACAGACCAAAATAGAGAAGACCCAGGTCTAATGAATTATAAATAAAAAGGAGGTATTACAACAGACATTTCTGAAATCCAGATAATCATTATGAAGTATCTGAAAAACTTGTATTTTAACAAACTTGAAAATCTTAAAAATATTGATAATTTTTTTCTGAACACATACAATCTACCCACATTGAATACAGTGAATATATACAACCTATACAGAAAGATATCAAAAAATGAGATTAAAAAAGCAAATAAAACCCTCACCACCACAACAACAAAAGCCTGGGATTAAATGGACTCTAACAAGTTTTACCAAACATTTAAAGAAGAAATAATGCTAATCTTCCTTAAAATATTCCATGACATAGAAAGGTATGGAACACTTCCTAATTCATTCTATGAAGTCAGTATCACTCTGATGACAAAATCAGACAAAAACAAATCAAGGAAAGAAAACTACCAATGTCCCTTATGAAGGTAAACACAACAATTCTTAATAAAACTTTGGCAACCAACATTCAAAAACACATTAAAATGATGTTAAACCACCAATTTGTTTTCTTTTTTTAAATTTTTTTATTGGTGTTCACAACATTACATAGCTCTTGATATATCATATTTCGTACATTAGATTGAAGTGGGTTATGAACTCCCAATTTGTACCCCAAATGCAGATTGCAGAATCACATCGGTTACACATCCACATTTTTACATAATGCCCTATTAGTAACTATTGTATTCTGCTACCTTTCCTATCCCCTACTAACACCCCCTCCACTCCCATCTTCTCTCTCTACCCCATCTACTGTAATTCATTTCTTTCCTTGTTTATTTTCCCATTCCCAACACAAGCTCTTATATGTAGTTTTGTATAGCAATGAGGGTCTCCCTTCATTTCCATGCAATTTCCCTTTTCTCTCCCTTTACCTCTCATCTCATGTCTCTGTTTAAAGTTAATCTTTTTTTTTTTCCTGCTCTTCCTCCCAACTCTGTTCATAGTTGCTCTCATTATATCAAAGAAGACATTTGGTATTTGTTTTTTAGGGATTGGCTAGCTTCACTAAGTATAATCTGCTCTAGTGCCATCCATTTCCCTGCAAATTCCATGATTTTGTCATTTTTTAGTGTTGTGTAATATCCCATGGTGTATAAATGCCACATTTTTTTTTTACCCATTCATCTATTGAAGGGCATCTGGGTTGGTTCCACAGTCTAGCTATTGTGAATTGTGCTGCTATGGACATCGATGTGGCAGTATCCCTGTAGCATGCTCTTTTGAGGTCTTCAGGGAATAGTCCAAGAAGGAGTCAAATGGTGGTTCCATTCCCAACTTTCCCAGAAATCTCCAAACTGCTTTCCAAATTGGCCACACCAATTTACAGACCCACCAGCAATGTACAAGTGTACCCTTTTCCACACATCCTCGCCAGCACTTGTTGTTGTTTGACTTCATAGTGGCTGCCAATCTTACTGGAGTGAGATGGTATCTTAGGGTGGTTTTGATTCGCATTTCTCGACTGCTAGAGATGGTGAGCATTTTTTCATGTACTTGTTGATTGATTGTATATCCTCCTCTGAGAAGTGTCTGTTCAGGTCCTTGGCCCATTTGTTGATTGGGTTATTTGTTATCATATTGTCTAATTTTTTGAGTTCTTTGTATACTCTGGATATTAGGGCTCTATCTGAAGTGTGAGAAGTAAAAATTTGTTCCCAGGATGTAGGCTCCCTATTTACCTCTCTTATTGTTTCTCTTGCTGAGAAAAAACTTTTTAGTTTAAGTAAGTCCCATTTGTTGATCCTTGTTATTAACTCTTGTGCTATGGGTGTCCTATTAAGTAATTTGGAGCCTGACCCTACAATATGTAGATCGGAGCCAACTTTTGCTTCTATCAGATGCTGTGTCTCTGATTTGATATCAAGCTCCTTGATCCATTTTGAGTTAACTTTTGTGCATGGCGAGAGAAAGTGATTCAGTTTCATTTTGTTGCATATAGATTTCCAGTTTTCCCAACACCATTTGTTAAAGATGCTATCCTTCCTCCATTGCATGCTTTTAGCCCCTTTATCAAATATAAGATAGTTGTAACTTTGTGGATTAGTCTCTGTGTCCTCTATTCTATACCATTGGTCCACCCGCCTGTTTTGGTACCAGTACCATGCTGTTTTTGTTACTATTGCTCTGTAATATATTTTTAAATCTGGTATCACTATACCGCCTGATTCACACTCCCTGCTTAGAATTGCTTTTGCTATTCTGGGTCTTTTATTTTTCCATATGAATTTCATGATTGCTTTATCTATTTCTACAATAAATGCCATTAGGATTTTGATTGGCATTGCATTAAACCTATAGAGAACTTTTGGTAATATCACCATTTTGATAATGTTAGTTCTGCCTATCCATGAACAGGGTATATTTTTCCATCTTCTAAGATCTTTTTCTACTTCTCTCTTTAGGGTTCTGTAGTTTTCATTGTATAAATCTTTCACCTCTTTTGTTAGGTTAATTCCCACGTATTTTATTTTTTTTGGAGGATATTGTGAATGGAGTGTTTTTCCTCATTTCCATTTCAGAAGTTTTATCGCTGATATACAGAAATGCCTTTGATTTATGCGTGTTGATTTTATATCCTGCCACTTGGCTGAATTCATTTATTAGTTCTAGTAGTTTCTTTGTAGAGCCTTTTGGGTCTTCTAGGTATAGAATCATGTCATCTGCAAATAGTGATAATTTAAGTTCTTCTTTTCCTATTTTTATGCCTTTAATTTCTTTCGTCTGTCTAATTGCTCTGGCCAGTGTTTCGAGAACTATATTGAATAGAAGTGGTGATAGAGGGCATCCCTGTCTTGTTCCAGATTTTAGAGGGAATGCCTTCAACTTTTGTCCATTCAGAATGATGCTAGCCTGAGGCTTAGCATAGATAGCTTTTACAATGTTGAGGTAAGTTCCTGTTATCCCTAGTTTTTTTAATGTTTTGAACATAAAGGGATGCTGTACTTTGTCAAATGCTTTCTTTGCATCTATTGAGGTTCTTATCTTTAAGTCTATTGATGTGGTGAATAACATTTATTGATTTCCATATATTGAACCATCCTTGCATCTCAGGGATGAATCCTATTGATCATGGTGCACAATTTTTTTGTTGTGTTTTTGTATTCGATTTGTCACTATTTTATTGAGGATTTTTGCACCTAGGTTCATTAGAGATATTGGTCTGTAGTTTTCTTTCTTTGAGGTGTCTTTGTCTGGTTTTGGAATCAGGGTGATGTTGGCCTCATAGAATGAATTTGGAAGAGCTCCCTCTTTTTCTATTTCCTGAAATAACTTGAAAAGTATTGGTATTAATTCTTCTTTAAAGGTTTTGTAAAACTCCGCTGTATACCCATCCGGTCCTGGGCTTTTCTTGGTTGGTAGTCTTTTGATGGCTTCTTCAATTTCATCCATTGATATTGGTCTGTTAAAATTGTGTGTATCCTCCTGACTCAGTCTGGGAAAATCATATGACGTAAGAAATTTATCGATGTCTTCACTATCTTCTATTTTATTGGAATATAGGTTTTCAAAATAATTTCTAATTGTCTTCTGTATTTCTGTAGCATCTGTTGTGATATTGCCTTTTTCATCCCGTATGTTAGTAATTTGAGTTCTCTCTCTTCTTCTCTTCCTTAGCATGGCTAAAGGTCTGTCGATCTTACTTATTTTTTCGAAGAACCAACTTTTAGTTTTGTTAATTTTTTCAATAGTTTCTTTTGTTTGAATTTCATTGATTTCCGCTCTGATTTTAATTATTTCTTGCCTTCTGATACATTTGCTGTTGTTTTGCTCTTCCTTTTCTAGGGCTTTGAGATGAAGTGTGAGCTCATTTATTTGTTGTTTTTTTCTTTTTTTGAGGAATGACCACCAGGCGATGAATTTTCCTCTTAAAACTGCTTTCATTGTGCCCCATAGATTCTGATATGTTGTGCCTGTATTTTCATTTATCTCTAAGAATTTTTTGATTTCCTCCTTTGTGTCTTCTGTAACCCATTGATCATTCAGTAACATATTGTTAATTTTCCATGTGATGTAGGATTTTTCCTTCCTTCTTTTATCATTGATTTCCAGTTTCATTCCATTATGATCAGATAAAATGCATGGTATTATCTCCACCCCTTTATATTTACTGAGGGTTGCCCTATGGCATAATGTATGGTCTATTTTTGAGAAGGATCCATGTGCTGCTGAGAAAAAAGTATATCCATTTGATGATGGTTGATATATTCTGTATATGTCACTTAAGTCTAGGTTATTGATTGTGGTATTGAGTTCTATAGTTTCTTTATTCAACTTTTGTTTGGAGGATCTGTCCAATGGTGAGAGAGGTGTGTTGAAGTCACCCATAATTATTGTGTTGTGGTCTATTTGATTCTTGAACTTGAGGAGAATTTATTTTATGAATGTTGCAGCACCATTATTTGGTGCATAAATATTGATAATTGTTATGTCTTGTTGGTGAATGGTTCCTTTTAACAGTATATAATGTCCTTCTTTGTCCCTTTTGATTAACTTAGTCTTGAAGTCGATTTTATTTGATATGAGGATGGCCACCCCTGCTTGCTTACGAGGACCGTGTGTGTGGTATATTTTTCCCATCCTTTCACCTTCAGCCTGTGTATGTCTTTTCCCATCAGATGTGTCTCCTGGAGGCAGCATATTGTTGGATTTGTTTTTTTAATCCATGATACCAGCCTATGTCGCTTTATTGGAGAGTTTAAGCCATTAACATTCAGAGTTACTACTGATATATGGATTGTACTTCCAGCCATGCTTGATTATTTATCCTTTTTTTAAAAAAAAATAGTTTGTTTCTCCATGATTATCTTTCCCCTTGCCCTCTGTCTTTACCGAGGCACTTCCCACTGATGGTTTTGCTTATTGTTTTTCGTTTCTTCCTCATGTAGTGTTTTGCTCAAAATGCTTTGCAATGCTGTTTTTCTGGCTGCAAATTCTTTTAACTTTTGTTCATCATGAAAGATTTTTATTTCGTTGTCATACCTGAAGCTTAATTGTGCTGGATACAGAATTCTTGGTTGGCATCCATTATCTTTCAGTGTTTGAAATACATTGTTCCATGACCTTCTTGCTTTCAGAGTCTGTAATGAAAAATCCATTGTTAACCTTATTGGTTTACCCCTGAATGTAATCTGTCTCCTTTCTCTTGTAGCTTTTAATATTTTCTCTTTGTTCTGTATATTGGATATCTTCATAACAATGTGTCTTGGCGTTGGTCTACTGTGATTTTGTGTGCTCAGTGTCCTGTATGCATCTTTAATTTGTATATCTGTTTCCTTTTTTATTTCTGGAAAGTTTTCTGTAATTATTTCATTCAGCAGGTTACTCCTTCCCTTGCTTTGAATCTCTGTACCTTCTTCTATCCCAATGACTCATAAGTTTGTTTTTTTTATGTTATCCCATAACTCTTGGATGTTTTTCTCGTGATTTTTTACCAGCCTTTCTGAGTTGGCTAGACTCTTTTCAAGATGATATATTTTGTCTTCATTATCTGACGTTCTGGCTTCTACTTGCTCCACTCTGTTAGTGATACTCTCAATTGAGTTTTTAATTTGGTTTATCATTTCCTTCATTTCTAGAATTATTGTTTATTATTTTTTATAATCTCTATCTCCTGATAAAGATGCTTAACTTCTTCTTTTATCTGTTTATGCAATTCATTCTCAATGTGTTCTTTCACTGCTTGAATTTGCTGTCTTGTATCCTCTTTAAGGTTCCATTCCATCTGTCTGAGGTGTTCCTTGAGTTCTTTATATGACCATTTTTCTGATGACTCTAGGTCCTCCTGAATATTTAAGCTGTCCTGCATTGTTTGTATTCCTTTTCTTCCTTGCTTTTTGAAGCTGCTCATGTTACTTCTTGTTCTGTTTGACTGCTGAGTTACTGTTTACTCCTATAAATTTATTTGATGCTTGGGAGAAAAGGTATTAGAAGGGAAGGGAAGAAATCACTAAAGAGAATGAGAGTAAGCAGGTAGAATTCAAGGAAGGGGGGATAAGAAAATTGAAAAGAAATGAAAAGACAAAAGAAGAAAAAATATGAAATAAAAAAAGAAAAAAAATAAAAATAATAATAATAAAAAAAATAAAATTAAAATGAGAAGAAAAAAAATTTAAAAAAATTGTAAAAAAATTTTAAAAAACAACAAGAAAGAAAAATGAAAATGAAAGAAAAACCCAAATCAAAAAAAAAAAGAGAAAAGAAAAAAGAAAAAAAAAAACAATAAATGCAGTCTTAGAGTTTGATTAACTTCTCTTCCAGTAGGTGGCACTGTGCCCACCAGGCCAAGTTTCTTCTGTCAATAGGTGGGAACCAATCAGTGTACAGCAGCTCCTCCTCCCAGACTGGGTGAGTCTCCAATCCTGAGTGCCTAGGTCCTCCTCTTGTGTCTAGTCACTTCCCCACTTTTCCTCTAGCCAGTCCCCTCTCACGGGTGTCTCTCACCACAATACTGGCTACACTCCAGGTCTGCTGCTCCCATGAGCCCTGTTTTCATGGACGATTGGGCACACTCTCCCAGTTTGCCTTTCCCTCGGACCCTAAGTTTGAAGAGCTTGGGGCTGAGAATCCTCAGCGAATTTTACTTGCCCTCCGGTAGTCACGCCCCCGGTAGCTGGTGCAAGAGACCTCAGTTGTCAGCACTGTTGGGAGCAGTAGTTCCGTGCCGAGGGTGCAGCCCCACGTCTGATTCCCTCGGTCTGGGTGAGCTGGGAGGGGCCCTTACGGGAGAGCTGGGAGGGGCCCTTAAGGATTCCCCGATGTGTGGAGAGGGAAGGCTAGGGAATTACACACCTGTAGCCGCAGGTTTCAATGAAGTTATCTCCTCTGCCGCAGTCTGGTGACATCAGTTCTCTGCCATGGTGGTATCTCTTGCAAATGGCGACAGTTCGTTTCCCTTTGCAGGGTGACCAATGCAATGGGTGGGTCCTTAATGTCTCTCCCAAGCCCCGTTTCAAACCTGTGGCCACTACCTATGAAGGCTCAGTTGGCATTACCTCCGTAGGATCAGAAGGGCTGACCAGTTGTTTCAGCCGGATGGATTAGTGCTGAGTCACAGCTGTTTGTCTATGGGAAGCAGGCGAACGGGAGCTTGAATTCAGCCAATCTGGGCTCAGTGTGTGTTCTGAGAGGCCCAGACTGTTCTCCCCAGATCCATGTCAGCTCAGCATTGCCTAGTGATCCTGAGCAAACATAATTTAGGTTGTTTACAACTCCGTATGCCCGCACAGCTGAAGAGGTCAGAGACTTGATTTCTCTGCGCCCGCTGCCTTCCCACCAATTTGTTTTCATCTCAGGAATGAAGGTTGGTACAAAATATGCAAATCAGTAAATCACCAAAATAGAATTGAGACCTAGAATCACATAATTATTTCAATAGATGAAGAAAAATTCTTCCACAAAATCTAGCACCCAATCATGTTTAAAAAACACTAGAGAAATTAAGGGTGTTATGAACCTACATCACATCATAAAGGTTACCTACAACAAACTCAAAATCAACATAATACTAAATGGAGAAAAACTGGAAGCATTACCTCTAAAACCAGGAACAAGATAAGAATGTCCATCACACTCTGACTCGTATATAAAATATTCCTTGAGGAGAGAAATGAATTACAGTAGATGGGGTAGAGAGAGAAGATGGGAGGGGAGGGGAGGGGGTATAGTACAGGATAGGAAAGGTAGCAGAATACAACAGTCACTAGTATGGCAATATGTAAAAATGTGGATGTGTAACCGATGTGATTCTGCAATCTGTATACGGGGTAAAAATGGGAGTTCATAACCCACTTGAATCAAATGTATGAAATATGATATGTCAAGAGCTTTGTAATGTTTTGAACAATAAATAAATAAATAAATAAATAAATAAATAAATAAATAAATAAATAAAATATTCCTTGAAATTGTAGCCAGAGCAATCAGAAAGACAAAGAAAACAAATGGTGGTACAAGTAGGAAAATAAGTCTAATAATCTCTGTTTACTAAAGACATGACTCTGTATATAGAAAATCTCCAAAATTCTACCAGCTTCTATAGTTGAAAAATATATTCATTAAAGTATCAGGATATGAGAGCAACACATTAAAATCAATAGCTTTTTTTCCCTCCAATAATTAACCTACTGAGAAACGAAAAAGAAAACAGTTTCATTTAAAATAACCTCAAAATAATATAAAATACTTCAGAGTGAATCTAACCCAGGAGATGAAAGACCTTTACAATGGGAATTATAGAACACTCAAAAAATAAATGAAGAAAATCTCAGACAATTTAAAGACCTCCAATGTTCTCAGATAGGCAGAATTGGCATCTTAAAATGGTCATATTAATTAGAGAATCTATAAATTCAATTCAATCCCCATCAAAATAGCAATGACATTCTCCCCCAAACTAGAAAATGTCTTCAAACTTATATGGAAAAACAAAAGAACCAGAATAGTGAAAGCAATACTGAGCAATAAGAGTGATGCTGGAGTTATTGCATTTTGTATTCCACAATTATAGTAAGAGCTATAATAACAAAAACAGCATGGTATTAGCATGAAAACAAAAATGAAGATCCATGAAACAGAATACAAGGCACAAAGAAGATTCCAATTGTAGTCATCTGATCCTTGACAAAGTTGCCAGAAACATATGTTTTAGAAAAAATAGCTTTTTGAAAAAATGATTCTAAGAAAATTTAATATTCACATGTGGGAAGAATGAAAGTAGATTGCTTTATCTTACTCTCAACAAAAATAATTTCAAAGTTGATCAAAGACGTAAGAATTAGAGGAGAAAAATTGCAGCTGCTTGAAGAAAACATAGTTCCACATTTCAACACAATGGGGCAAGTACTGACTTTCTTAATAAGATTCCCAAAGACCACAAAACAAAGCCAAGGATCAATAAGCAGGATGGTTTCAAATTAAAAATGCTTTTTCACAGAAAGCAAACAAGAGCATGAGGAGACAGCCTATAGAATGAGAAAAAAATATTTGATAGCTACATTACTGTTAGCAAATTAATATCCAGAATATACAAAGAATTCAAGATACTTAACACAAAAAATCAATAAACTGAAAAATGAACTAAACGGATATTTCTCAAAACAAACAAAAAAATACAAAAGCCAACAATCATATGAAAAATATGCAACATCTTCAGCAATTGTGGGATGACAGATCAAAATTACACAGACATTTCTCACTCCCATTAGAATAGCAATCATTAATAATACAAATAATAATAAACGTTGACAAGGATGTTGGGGAAAACATACACATTTAAACACTGATATTTAATTTATTATAATGTAAAACATACATTTACAGCATGATGCAACAATTGCATTGCATTTTTATACATTTACCAAAGAGGAATGAAAGTGTATGTTCAGAAGTCACCCTGCAATTAACAACACAATTAACATTGCAGTATTATTAATAACAGTGAAAAGTTGGAACCAACAAAAACATCAAACAGATGAATGAATAAACAAATACCAATATATTTATGTAATGAAATATCTTCAGCACTACAAAGAAACCACTAAATAATACCCACAACAGCGTGGTTGAATCTGAAAATATTATGCAAAGTGAAGATAGCCAGACACAAAGAATACAATAGTATATTCTTCTATTCAGACAATGTTCTAGAACAGGCCAAGTTAGTCTGAAGTGATAAAGATACAGTGACAGTGGCCACAGGTGGAAAATTGATATTGTATGGACTATGCAAGGGATAAAAAATGCTTTTTGTGTTAACCGTGTTACAAAGTGTATATGCTTATCAAATCTTATTTAACTGTTTATTAAAAGTTAAGTATATTATTCTATGTATATTAGACTTTTTAAAAGTTTATCTATAAGGAAAAAAGTACATATTATCCTCAAATGCACCAAAAATGAATGTGTGGAATAAGTGAATTAACTTTTTCAAAATAAGACAATCTTAAGTACTTAAAATCAGCATATTACATATGGAACCAATCCAAGTCCCCATCAACAGAAGAATGATAAAGAAAATGTGCTACATATACACAATGTAATATTACTCAGCCTTAAAGAAGAATGAAATTATGGCATTTGCAGGTAAAGGAATGAAGCTGGAGAATATAATGCTAAGCAAAATAAACTACCCCCCCCAAAAAAAAAGGCCAACTATTTTCCCTGATAAGCTGATGCTATTTCATAATTAGAGGATAGAGAAAATGAAGGAACTTTGAATTGGGCAGAGGTGAGTGAAGGAAGGGGAGAGGTTGTGGGTATGGGAAGGAAGGTGGAATGATATGGACATTATCATCCTATATACATGTATGAATACACTAGAAGTGTGACTCTGCAACATGAACAGCTAGAGGAATCAAAAGTTGTGCTCCATTTGTGTACAATGTGTCAAAATGCATTCTACTGTCATGTATAACTAATTAAAACAAATTAAACAATAAACAAAAAAGAATGTCTATAAGTGAAAAATCAATCATTGCTTTAAAACTTTGCAAAAAAACACATGTCAGAAAATATTCCATGAAGAGGAAACAAAAAACAAAGAAACAATGAAAACCAGCAGAGGGAGGTAGTACCCTAAAGGAAAAGCTAATCAAAGAAGAAAATCAAATCAAGTTAAATAACAAAAATAAACAAATATGGCTGGGAATACAAACAGTGCCTCAATAATAACCCTGAATGTTATTGGTTTAAACTCACCAATCAAAAGATATAGTCTAGCAGATTGGATTAAAAAAAGACCCATATGGGAGACTCATCTGATAGGAAAAGACATACACATACTGAAGGTGAAAAGTTGGGACAAAACATAGCACACACATGGATTGCAGAATCAAGTAGAAGTTCTCATCCTCATATTGAATAAAGTAGACTTCAAGCCAAAGTTAATCAAAAGGGACAAAGATGGACATTATATACTGCTCAAGGAAACCATATACCAACAAGACATAACAATTATTAATTATATGTGCCCCAAACAATGGAGTAACAGTATTCATCAAATTCTTCTCAAGTTGAAGAGTCAAATTGACCACAAAACAATAATCTTGCATGACTTTAATACACCTATCTCACCACTGGATAAATCTTCCAAACAACAGTTAAAAAAAGAAACTATAGAACTCAATAATGCAATCAATAACTTAGACTTAACTGACATATATAGAATATTTCAACATGCATCAAGCAGATACACTTTCTTCTAAGCAGCACGTGGATCCTTCCCTAAAATAGACAGTATACTATGCTACAAAGCAACAATTAGCAAATACAAAAAGTAGAGATATTACCATGCATTTTGTCAGGTCATAATGGAATCAAATTGAAAGTCAATGACAAAACAAAAAATAAAAATTACTACAACAAGTGAAGACTAAACGATACACTTTTGAATGAACAATGAGTTGCAGAAGACATCAAGGAGGAGATTAAAAATTCTAAGAGGTAAATGAGAATATAGACACAACATATCAAAATCTCTGGGACTATAAAAGCAGTACTAAGAGGCAAGTTCATCAAATTGAGTTCATTTCTTAAAAGAAGAAAAGTCCACAAATAAATGACCTTACATTACATCTCAAAGCCCTAAAAATGAAGAACAAATTAACAGCAAAAGCAGCAGAAGGAAAGAAATAATTAGAATTAGAGCTGTAATCAATGAAATTGAAACAAAAGAAACAATTTAAAAAAATTGATAAAACAAAAAGTTGGTTCTTTGAAAAAATAAAATTGACAGTCCCTTAGATAAGCTAACAAAGAGAAGGAGAGAGAAAACTAAAATTGCCAGCATGTGTGATGAGGAAGGTAATATCATAATAGACACTACAGAAACACAGAGGATAATTAGAAATTATTTTGAAATCTTGTACTCCAATAAAATACAAGATATTAAAGGCTTCCACAAATTTCTTAAGTCATATGATTTACCCAGATAGAATCAGGAAGATACACACAATTGAAAGAGACCAATAGCAAGCAATGAAATAGAAGAAGCCATTAGAAGCCAACAAAGAAAATCCCAGGAGTGAATGGATACATCCAATTTCTACAAGACCTTTAAAGAAGAACTAATACCAATACTCTCCAATTTATTTCAGGAAATAGAAAAAAGAGGTAGCATTTCCAAACTCATTCTAGGAGGCCAATATCAACCTGATTACAAAACCAAGAAAAGACACATCAAAGAAAGAAAACTTCAGACCAATATCTCTAATGAACATAGATGCAAAAATTCTCAATAAAATTCTGGCAAATTGAAAACAAAAACATATCAAAAACATCATGCACCATGATCAAGTGGGATTCATCCCAGGGATGCAAGGTTGGTTCAACATAAGGAAATCAATAAAGATAATTCAATAAAGGTAATTCAATCAATAGAGGCATAAAAAGCATTTGACAAAATACAGCACCCCTTCATGTTCAAAATACTAGAAAAACTAGGGATAACAGGAACATATCTCAACATCTTGAAGGCTTTCTACATTAAGCCCCAGACCAACATCATTCTAAATGTAAAAAAAAAAAAAAAAAAAAAAATTGAAGGCACTCCTTCTAAAAACTGGATGAGACAGGGACTCTCTCTTTTACCACTTGTATTTAATATAGTTCCTGAGATACTGGCCAGAGCAATTAGATGAAAGAAATTAAAGGGAGACGTATATGAAAAAAAGAGTTTAAATTAGCAATATTTGCTGAAAAATGACTCTCTAACTAGAAGACCCAAAAGGCTCCACTAGAAAACTTTTAGAACTAGTAAATGAATTCAGCAAAATAGCAGGATATAAAATCAACACCCATTAATCAAAACGATTTCTGTATATCAGTTACAAATCCTCTGAGAGGGAAAGGAAGAAAACTATCCCATTTACAATAGCCTCAAAAATAAATAAATTAAGTACTTGGGAATCAATTCAACAAAAGAAGTGAAAGATCTATACAATGAAAACTTCAGAACCCTAAAGAAAAAAATCAAAGAAGACCTTAGAAGATGGAAAGATCTACCTTGTTCTTGGATAGGCAGAAATAATATTATCAAAATGACCATACTACCAAAAGCACTATACAGATTTAATGCAATTCTTATCAAAATAACAATCGAATTCCTCATAGGAAAAGGAAAAGCAATCATGAAATTCTTCTGGAAAAATAAGAGACCCAGAATAGCTTAAGCAAGGCTTACCAGGAAGAGTGAAGCAGGTGGCATCACTATACCAGATCTTAAACTATACTACTGAGCAATAGTAACAAAAACAGCATGGTATTGGCACCAAAACAGACTGGTAGACCAATAGTACAGAATAGAGGAGACAGAAAATAACCCACAAAATTACAAATATCTTATATTAGACAAAAGCACCAAAAACATGCATTGGAAAAAAGATAGCCTGCTCAACAAATGGTGCTGGGCAAACTGGAAATCCATATGCAACAAAATGAAATTAAACCCTTATCTCTAACCATGCACAAAACTCAACTCACAATGGATCAAGGACTAAGGAAATAAAGCAGACACTTTGCATCTAATAGAATAAAAATATGACCTAATATTCATCATTTTGGATCAGACCCCAACTTTCTTAAATAAGACTTCTATAGCAGAAGAATTAAAATAAAAAATGAATACATGGGATGGACTCAAACTAAAAAGTTTCTTCTCAGAAAAGAAACAATCTGTGAGGTGAATAGAGGACCTACATCTTGGGAACAAATTTTTATCTCTCACACATCAGTTAGAGTACTAATTTCTATGGTATATAACCCTCAAAAAGCTGAAAACCAATAAAAAAATACACCAATCAATAAATGGGCCAAGAACCCGAACAGACATTTCTCAGAAAAAGAAATACAATCAATCAACAAATATATGAAAATATGTTCATCATCTCTTGCAATTATAGAGATATGCAAATCAAAACTACTCTAAAATATCATCTCACAACAATCAGAATGGCAGCTATTATGAAGACAAATAAAAATAAGTGTTGGGGAGAATGTTGGAGAAAAGGCACACTCATACATTGCTGGTCAGACTAAAAATTGGTGCAACCAATATGGAAAACAGTATGAAGGTTCCTCTGAAAACTGGGAATGGAACCACCTTTTGACCCAGCTATCCGTCTCCCCTGCCTATACCCAAAGGGCTTAGAAACAATATACAACAGGGACACGGCCACATCAATATTTATAGCAGCACACCAAACTAGATGCCCTTCAATAGACAAATGGATAAAAAAATGGGGCATATGTACACAATGGAATATTACTCAGCAAAAAAAGAGAATAAAATCATGAAATTTGCAGGTAAATGAATTGAGTTGGAGAAGATAATGCTAAGCAAAATTACACAATCCCCCCCAAAATCAAATGCTGATTGTTTTCTCTGATATAAGGTGATCTGACTCATAATGGGGTAGGGAGGGGGTGCATTGGAGGAATAGATGAACTCTAGATAAGGCAGAGGGGAGGGATGGGAAGACAGGGGGTTGGGGTTAGCAATGATTTTGGAATGTGATGGGCATCATTATCCAAAGTACATGTATAAAGACATGAATTGGTGTGAACATACTTTATATAGAGAGATATGAAAAATTGTACTATATATGTGTAAAATAATTTTAATGCATTTCACTGTCATGTTTTAAAAAATAAAATCAATTTTATTTTTTATAAATTAAATACAATGTCAGCAAAGTGCCCAGTTGTATGGGCAAAGTGCAATAATCAATTAAATGGCACCTCATTATCCATGAGGAAATAAGAAAATCAATTAAAATTTACTAAGGAAATGAATTAAGACTTATGTTCCTTTCTATGCACATGTAGTTTATAAATACTGTACAGAGAAAAAATTATAAAATAAACTGAACAAACTAAAACACATATTAAGTACTTAAGTCAACAAATTACACAAACCAAAACTTTAATGATTAAAAACAATAGGGTTTAGAAAGTATATTAGCATATTAGAGTAAAACTAACAAATCAGAGAAAGAATTGGAAGACACAGAGAAGTTTTATTCTTTTGAATTAGCATAATAGAAAATACAATGGAACTATGAAAAATGGCATACATACTAGAGAGAAATATATGGCTCCACAAAAATGAATATGTAGTTATCACAGAAGAATTGGTAAGTGATGAATAAAAAAAATTACACAATGCACATTTTAAGAAGATAAAATTGCAATGGAAAAATGAAAATCTATAAGAAAGGTTACACCAAGTAGGAATAACTGAATTAGCTCTCCAGCAGGGGCATGATCACTCCTGTTCTCTATGTTGACCTATACCTTTTAGGAGAAGGTGATCTAATAATTTGCACTGGCCATTCTGATGGGGATTTTATGCTCTTCTAGCAATTGTGAGCTCTTCTGAGGACTTGGAATGCCTGAGGCCCCACAGGAAGCTTGTGTCTGGCAATGGTACTATGGAATTTCTGAATCTTTACTATTAGTAAGCCATGGTCAAATTTCTTGTGATATCTTCAGTGGATTCTGATTTCCAGAACAATTAAGCCAGAGAAGGAAATAAAGGTCATTCAAGTAGAAAGGAGGTAATCAAGTGATCCCTGTTATCAGATGTAATATCTTATATTTGGAAAACCTTAAAGACTCCACAAAAACTAAAACAGAGGTGGAGAGGAGTTGGTGGCTCTTAGAGATGCTCTCTCTGTAAAGGGGATGATTGTCAGCTCCTCTTCCTTTCCCTTTGTTTCTCTTCTTGGTCATGAGATGAATAGTTTGCTCTGCCACACATTTGCCAGTGTTACCACCTGGCCTCCCTATTCCTATCCCTGCATCTTCAAAACTTTGCACCTAAATAATACTTTTTTATTCTGAAGGATTTTGTTATAGTGACGGATTTTGACTAATTCTGAATGTTATTAGAATAAAAACAGACACACAGTACCTTGGGACATAATAAATATTTTAGAAGAAAATCCATACATCTACAAACCAGCTAGTGGGTCCATAACAAAGAAGCTAAGAATTCGCATTGGAAAAAGAACAATCTTCAATAAATTTTGTTGAGAAAAATGAGTATAAACATACAGAACAATAAAACTAAATCCTTATCTCTCACAATATACAAATATCAACTCAAAATTGATCAGGAATTTCAAAGCATTATATGAAAGTGTGAAACTCTTAGAAGGAAGCAGGGAAAACACTTCAAAGCATAGCAATATACAAGATGTTTGAATAAAACCCCAAAGAATAGGCAATTAAAAACAAAAAGGTACTAATGAGATCATATAAAAACTAAGAAGCTTCCACACAGCAAAGTAAATAATCAACAGACTGATCAGACAGTCCATAGAAAGAAAGAATTTACACACGATTTACCTTAAAAGGGATTAATACACAGAATATATAAACACCTCAAGTAGTTCAGCAAAAAATTTAAGTGTACAAATGAGTAATATAGACAGTGAACAAATAGAAAATAAGTATAAGAAAAAAATGTTCAATGTTACTGATCAGGGAAATGCAAAAAAAAAAAAAACCCACACTTTCTCTCAAATTTTTTTCTTCATTATGAAGCTTCTGCCTCTCTTGAATTCCTTCACTGCTGTGTTCTATGTTGCAACCAAGAGGCTGACCCAGCAAGTTCCATTTGAAGCGTCCATGTCTATAATCTTCTGGGTGGGTTTAATCAACAGGAGGTGCTTGCAGAAGATTTTAGATGGGACATGGAGGGTTCCTATTACGGCTAATGTCTGATGACCTCCCTGTCCACTCCAATTGCTTGTACTTGAAATTTCCCACATGTGGCCTCCAACCTGACTACTGCAACACTATAGAGTTCAGGAATCTCAGGCCTTAAGCAACACATATATCAGAGAACACAAAGGGAGTTTTGATTCAATACTTTAATTCTGGTTGTCATAAAAATATACCAGAATTCTGAGGCTAAAGTTAAAAATCTATATGGAGATAAAAGTACATGGAATTAGTACAAATGTTTATGCTTCTGTTTGTGCATTACTTTTTGGCAAATATACTAGGTTTTCACTGGTTAGCAAAGAAAGAACATATGTAAAAATAGATAAATGTTTTCATATCAAGTGAAAGCCAAATGACATGTTGGCAAATTAATTTCTCCAATCAAAATAACAAAATAAACAAGAACAAAAGCAAAAAACCAGTTGCTTTCTCAAAGGGGTAAGTTTAGAGAGGAAATCACAGTTTTAATGCTCATAAACTGTGGTTTTCTTTAAATATTTTAAGAACTCTTAATATTTCTACTGTCATTTTCAAAAAGAATACAGGAACATAGTATTAAAAGTGAATGAAACCATTTTCTATTAAGTAGTTCAGTACCTTTTCTATAATATTTTGTCTTTTTACAAAAAAAAATAAAAAAGCATACAGTGCTTTCATTGTTCTATTTCTTATCTCTTACTAGTGTTTACACAACCAAACAAACAAATTGGGAATAGAATTGCTAATATTTGCAAGATAAAATTACATTAACTCATGTGGAGCTTATGTATTAGTTTGGGGAGATTTAACTCAGTAAGTTTATCTCATATGACACATTTGATCCATAGCACTCTATATTTTATTATGCACTGTATATTAAGAATACATGCATGCTTTTATACCAGGAGTAACATATAAATGTATGTCTGCATGTATTTTAGGGATATAGGCTAAATGATTAAAAACATTGTATTCAGGATGTATAAAATTAATAAAATTTGATATGATTTCCATAATAGTATATAGACAAATACATAAATTTTATATCATTTTTATGTTTATTAAAAATAGTAGAATATATGAATAAGTATATAAACGTAATAAGAACATTTTAAAAATATATTAAATATTAAGACACATAACCAATATCCAGGTCCAACAAATGAATATTATGTCCCAGATGTCAAATGTGTGTCTCTGTGATTTCACTACCCTTATTTCCTTTATGAATAAGTGAGCCAAACTAACCTCCAAACCCAAGCTCCCCGCCACATCCGTGCCACAATCATTCACAAAAATTCTATCCTCATGGTCTTTAGCTACTATCTGAACTCCTGAAATCTCCCCCTGAAAAGCCGGTATTTACCTGTTAGAAAAGGGAAGTGACAGTGCAGAAACTGTAATGAAATATGTTTTATGAGTCAAAATATATTCTCTTTCACAAAAGTACAAAATGATATCAAGGGACTACCTGTGAGTTATAGTCCTGTCTCAACCAGGAGAAAAAATGGAAATATTTGGTTAACCCCAAGAGAGTCCTAGTCAGTACTGTTCCTTCCACTAAATTGAGTGTTAATCCTTGCCTTGATTTTTTTTTTATAGTTTATACTACATTTGTTGCACTTAAAAATACATAAATATATATGTATAGACATATAGTTGAGTTTTTGATATGTATGCATATATAGTTGAGCTTTGATTGATAAATAAAATTGCATGAACTTGTTTTAATTTATTTTTTATTTTTACATATTTATTATTTTTATTGATTTTTTTAAAAAAAATAAATAACAGTGGAATGCATTCCAATTCTTATTACATGTATATAGCACAATTTTTCATATCTCTGGTTGTACATAAATTATGTTGACACCAATTCATGTCTTCATACATGTACTTTGGATAATGATGTCTATCACATTCCACCATTTTCGCCAATTCCTATCCCCCTCCTTTTCCCTCCCAGCCCTCTGCCCTATCTTTTGATAAGCAACATGATGTTTTGACATGTATATGTAGTGGAATGACTTAGTGAAGCTAATTAACTTAGGCATCATCTCATGTATAATAGGGACTATATGTAGATTATAATAATGTATATTATTATAATTAAATATACATAAAATTGCTATATATTGTTTAATGCTAGATCACTTCTCTCCATGTCATATTTTGAGAAATACTCATAAAATATATAGTCAATTTGTTTCATTGTCATATATTATACCTTTGAATGAATACAACAAAGTCTATTTACTTACTGTACTGTTGATGAACATTTTGTTTGAATTCACATTTGCTATTATGAGTCATGCTTGGGCAAATATTATTTTATATATCTCCTAATATATATGTGTGTTTCCAAGAGACAGTTAGTAGTAAGTCTTTTGTTGCACAGCACTTGCCGATTTGTTGATCAATATGAAAGCATTTTAAAAATTGGTTGTGCTTTTAGTAGTTGATGAGTAATTCTATTGCTCCATATTCTTTTCAATATCCTACATTATTAAATATTATTTGATTTTTTTGAATCCATAAGGTATAAAATAATATTGACTTTTTTCACTTGTTCAACAAATATTTGATGAGAGCCTTCTATGTAAACAGTATTGATTTTGATTATGTCAATAACAAACTGAAAGACACTTCACAGTCGTATAGAAAGAAACAGACAATGAATACAGATAAAAGGATCTGTCACCATAGCAAACAAATAAAAGGTAAGTGAAAATAGTAAGAAAAAAATAACACAGTAGGAAGACCTGAAGTATTAGATTGTGGGTTCAATTTTAAATATTTTGGCCACACAAGACTGTATAGAAATAAATTTAAGGAAGAACTGAATTTACACCTATGAACATCTGAAAAATGAACACTGTATCTTCTTTCATACACTTGTATGCATTCTAAATTTTACTTTTCAATAACTAGTGTGGTTTTAAATATTTATGTTTAAATTTTTATTTTCTGTATAAGATACTTTATCATTTTATATATTGGCTATATAACTAGAGTACTTATAAACCCACATAAGAATTATATTGATTTGTAATTTAATTTACCTTTTCTGTGTTTATAATTTCATCTATATATAATTCATTTACTTGAATATTTCCCAACTTTTTACCTGAATACAATAGTTATTGAACTTAATGAAAGTAGACATATTTCTCATATTCCCAAACTCCGGGAGAGAGTGTTGGATTTTCATCATTTCTTTCCAACTTTTTAATTTTTTTGTTGTTGTTATTGATATGTTTTATCAGATTAAGAAAATTTTATTCTATCCCTAGCTTTCTGAGATGTTTTGGATTTTTATGAATCAGGACTGATTTTACAAAATATCATTTCTATATTTATTAGGTAATTATACATTTATTTTGTTAATGTATCAAACTACATTGATTGATTTTTCAACGTTACACAAGTTGACTTCTCTGGAATAAGTCCATCTAGATTATTTTTTCTGGACAGTGTTGCCCTCAAAATGTTAATATTTTATTTAGAGTTTTGCATTATTTTGATGAGAGTTTCTGTCTCGTAATCTTACTAGTTTTTTTCAAGGATTTCCTAGCATGCTTCAGCTGACTTAACAAAATATGTTGAACAGTCTTTTCTTTTTTTTCCTACACTGGAAATATTACATTAAAATTTGTAATTTTTTCTCTTTAAAGTTTTGGAAGAATTTATGAAGGAAGTCAAATGTGGATAGGTCTTTGGTTAGTATGTTTATTCTTTTCTGAATAGTTTTAAAATAATGTAACATTTTCCCCAAATTATTATATTTATTTTGTAAATTGTGCAGACAATTCAAATTTTTCACCATTCTATCAGTTTAGTAAAGTTGTTTTTCAAAGAATTTTGCATTATATTATAAATTTTTATATTTACTAGCAAATATTGTTTTCTGTGAATTTCATATCTTTGTTTTAAACAGAGAGAGAAGAATGTGCTAATTGATATGAGGAAGTTGTAGTGAGAAAGAAAAATGAATCAATTCAGGTTCAATAATTTCAACTCAGAAATTTTAAAAATAATGTTGTTATCTACTGTGATAAAAAAAGGTTCAGATTGGACAATGTGTAGCATGCAATATTTGTCATGAGGCCACCTAGCTGTTGATCAAAGTGGTTTCAAACATATAAATAAAATTTACAAAGTTATTCTTTCACAAAAGTTCTTTCCATATTTCTTGTAATTTAAGTGAAAACAGTTTTTAAAGTAAGAGCCAAAGCCCACAGTACAGTTTGAATGTACATTTTTAACTTCATTTTTAATTTTTTATTCTAATTTGTTATCTATGACAGCAGAATGCATTACAATTCATATTACTCATATAGAGCACAATTTTTTATATCTCTGGTTTTATACAAAGTATGTTCACACATTTCATATCTTCATACATGTACTTTTTAGGGTAATGATGTCCATTGCATTTCACCATCTTTTCTATCCCCAAGCCTTCTCCCTTACCCTCCCACCCCTCTACCCTATCTAAAGTTTTTTTTTAACCCTCTCATGCTCCCCCTCCCAATCCCTCTATGAACAAGCCTTCTTATATCAGAGAAAACATTTGGCATTTGTTTTTTTTTTTTTGATTGCTAATTTCACTTAGCATTATATTCCCAACTCCATCCATTTACCTTCAAATGCCATGATTTTTTTCTCTTTTATTTTTGAGTAATATTCCATTGTGTATATATATACCACATTTTCTTTATCCATTCATCTAATAAAGAGCATCTAGGTTGGTTCCACAGTATAGCTGCTGTGACTTGTGCTGCTATAAAAATTGATGTGGCTGTGTCCCTGTAGTATGCTGTTTTTAAGTCCTTTGTGTATAGACTGAGGAGTAGAATAGCTGGGCCAAATGGTGGTTCCATTCCCAGGTTTCCAAGGAATCCCCATACTGCATTCCATGTTGGCCGCACCAATTTACAGTCCCACCAGCAAGGGAAGAGTGTGCCTTTTTCCCCACATCCTTGTCAATTCTTATTATTATTTGTATTCTTAATAGCTGCCATTCAGACTGGAGTAAGATGAAATCTTAGAGTGGTTTTGATTTGCATTTCTCTAATTGCTAGAAATGTTGAGTATTTTTTCATATATTTGTTGATTGATTGTATATCTCCTTCTGAGAAGTGTCTGTTCAGTGTCTTGGCCCATTTATTGATTGGTTTATTTGGGGGAGGGGGGTTGGTGTTCACCTTTTTGATTGTTATATATCCTAGAGATTAGTGCTCAATCTGATGTACAAGTGTTATAAATTTACTTCCAAGATGTAAGCTTTCTAACAAAATGAAATTAAACCCTCATCTCTTATAATGCACAAAAGTCAAATCAAAGTAGATCAAGGACCTAGGGATTAAACCAGAGACCCTTGGTCTAATAGAACAAAAAGTACGCCCAAATCTCCATTGTTGGATTAGGCCCTAACTTCCTTGATAGGACTCCTATAGCACAAGAATTAAAATCAAGAGTTAATAAATAGAATGTATTCAAACTAAAAAGGTTGTCAGCAAAAAAAAAAAAAAAAACAACTTTATTTTTTAATGAACTAAGTTTCAGATATTTGTTTTATCACAGACCATGTTTCAGTAATTCATACATGTAAGTGTAAATAATGGAATAACAAAGATACTTTTGCTTAGTTCTATATTTGTGTCTTTTAAAAATTTCTCCCTGTTCGTTATCAATTCAGATCACTTTGGATTTTATTTCTCTCAAGCCATCACACTTGGTTAGTTTAAATTTAACCTCATATATTTAGCATAATGCCTTATGATAACAAATGACACATTTCTCTAATTTGAAGAAGATACATTTTATTTCCTACTGTGTTTTAACAGTGGTTTCTCTCATTTCTTTAAATTTCTAGGATGTTATGTAACCAATTGTAATTCTGAAGCACTTCCTTGGGCTAAATTATTCCACTTCTATCAAGACAAAGCCTCCTCTGGGTCACCAACTAATTATTTTTTCTTTTGTGTCCAGTCCCAAATGAAACTTGGAATCCTCTAAAATCTATTAATATAATTTTCAAAGACATATACATAATGAAAGGCATTTTAACTCTGATAACAGTGAGAGAAATTCTATAGTGAGAAAACCCTTCTATGTAATGATAGTATCAAAATTTTCCTCCCTGCTGTTTTTTCATTGTCTGCTAAAGTGTCCTCTCTAGAAGAAGAAAAGAGAGATAAAATATAAAAGATAAACAAAAGAAGATTTTTTTACACAAATGAGTAGGGTGTAAGAATTTAAATTCTACTGGTCTTTGTCATACTACTCAGGATTATTCAAATTGTCCCTGCTGAGAAATGGAAACTTTTTAGTGAATTATATTTTGGTTTTTCTTTCAAAATCTCTTCATTGATTAAATTCAGATTAAAATTAGTGTTTTTTAAGTTGAAATTATTCCTTAACAATAGCTTACTTGATACTTCTTATAACAAAAGAGTGTGGAGAAAAAGAAAAAAAAATTGAGAAAGATATTGGATTATAATTCAGAGCTTAAACTTCCAATTAGAATAATTAAATTAGCCCATCAAAACATGGTAATAATATCCTAAAGTTACACAAGAGAAAGGGATAGAATTCCATGAAAAGGAAAGCCTTATTACACAAATTTCTTAGGAAAATAAGTGAAGAACATAAAACTTCAGCATTTAAGAATATCCATGTAATATTTTAATTCTACTCAGAATTTAATATTTATAGAAATCCATTTTCTGTTAAAACAAGAAAAGTAAAATAACATCCCAATTGGCATAATTAAGAAAATAGTGTAAATAGGGTTTATAGACTTAATACCAATTATATTCTGAGCTGCCATAATGGTTTCTTTCAAATATATATGTGATTTTTTTTAAAAATGGAAAATAATAAAAGTTATACTGTCATTTAGAATGTATACATTTTTACATATGTCAGAATAAAATTAGCCAAAATATTAACATGGCTATTTGGCTACAAACCTTCTTCATCTCCCTGACATCTTAAAAGCAGACTCTGTCTTCTTATAAGACTGTTAATTCTGCAATATCTTTTCTGAATTGGGTTGAGTGATCCTTTGAAAACCAGCTTGAAACACTCTCATCCTGGATGATTGTTTTACTCTCTCTTCCTTCCATACATAAATACTTGTTCTTTCTATAATACTTTTAGTTTTTGATGTTGCCTCATTCATGTCTGGTTTGAGATATGCACAGTTTTCTGGTGGGGTTTGACTTGGGTTCCAAAAGCTACGACAGAAGTGTGGTCAGAGAATAAAATATCCCTTTGACATTAGCACAATCATGAGTTCATGCCTCCAGGTGACTACTATTGGTAATTTGCTAAAGGTACACAAGGCAAAGAGATAGCATTCCATGAAGAAAAAATCATAATATGAACCTAATTAGAAATTATTTCTGCTTGTGTTAGGGCTGTTATTACAGTTTTAATGCAAAGCAAGAATAAGGAGTGTGTTTTCATGTTGATATCTAAAATAAAGGCAGTGACTCAGTGAGGCTGGAGTCGTTAACCCAGCAAACATTTTTACAAGAGTTAGCCTGTGCCAGGCTCTATTGAGAAGAAAGGAATATGGAGACATCAAAGTGTGCATGAGACACTAGGCTTCTACAACCATGGCAACCACAATAAGCATGTTCAGACTTTATCATGTGCTGTGAAGACCCAAGCTACTACACTTAAAATTGTTTTGATGGGAAAAATCATAATGTATAATAAATTTTGTCTGTGTTTTACACCAATACATGTAAATAGCTACTCTATTTATATTCTTTAAGGATCTCAAACAGAAATCTGCATGTAATATATACTTAATAAACATTTGTTAAACTGTCTGTAAATTCTTATTATCTCAAATAATAGAAACAAACCTTGCTATGTTATAGTTTTTTTTAAATCATTTTAAGTATTTATAATTCCTTCCTTTTGCATTCCAAGGTGGAATTTGCACTGAGTTGTGTTTGTGTCCTCTGCCTAATGAGGAAGTCCTTCATCTGTCTTCAGTTGCCCTAGAAATCTAGTGTGGAACATTGGCTCTGCTTTGTTTCCTGAAATTTCATCAGCTGTGGTGCCCCTGTTCCATTGAGCTCTCATAGGTTGGTAGGTAAAACTCAACCACTATATTCTTTCATCCTGCCCTCAACATATGCTGGTCTATTAGTGTTCTTGGCTTCATGTGTGTCATATAAATGCCATGTAATTTTCTGTCTGCACCCACTTATGGTGGTATGTTTGCATCAACCTGTCAGTGCAGGACGTAACCACATAGATGGTTTCTCTATGAAGCCACAATACAACTTTTGGTCCACTCAAGACTTTATGCCCCCAGTCCTGATGTCATCTGGATCTGTAAATTTTTTCTTATAGGTTTCTAAAATCATCTCTTAAAAACTATAAAAAATGAGTAGGAGAAACATCAATACTATTAGAAAATGACACTTTATCCTTCCATATTTTGCTTTACAGATCAAGAAGGCCCTAGTTGAGGCTTTTTGCATTTTTTAAAGCCATTTACCCTTTTTCTTAGGTAGAAACATATATGACTTAGAAATAATAAATCAACAAGATATATTCCACATGTGATAGATACTCAGCGTGCTCTGAACTTGGTGTGTATATAATAGGGATTTCATAAGTTTTTATATTGCAGATATTTTGTTTATCTTTGTGAAAAGGCTTTATATTTTGCTGGAAGATAATCACATTTGTAATATCAGAAACTTAACACCAAATATTTATATCTCTATTACATTTTGTTATAATAAATTTAATTGTAGCCTCTACATAACTTTGTGGCAGCTGGATTGTTCTGGCAAGTGGGAGGGATGTCTTGGAAAAAACAAGTGAATGAGAAAAATTTGTACATACTTTAAAAATGATATCATATTGGGATGCATGTTTACAAAAATATTTCCTTAAGTCAGAAAAATTTATCCTTTATAGTTAATAAATTATTTTTGTTTAATAAAGAGAAGTTCATCAACATAAAAATGTATTTTGAATACTCTTCTTAATAGTCAGGTATAATAGTGATATCCTTCCTGTGAGTGCTGTTGGAGGATGTTGGTGACATCCTACATGTCCCTGGTTCTCATGGGTTAGGGTTCTGATGGCTGTCAGGGACTCAGGTCCAGAGGTCTTCATTCTATTCCCTCTCATGGTCTGCTATTTGATGAGCAGGGCAGCTCTTTCTATCTTTGGGTCACATTCTGGATGGCCAACATGGTGGTATATGGTAAGGATTCATCTTGGACAGACTTTATCTATTTCTACCAGTCATACATCATAGTTTCTGTACGAGAAAAAATCAGTAACATGGACAAACTTGTCACTAAAGAACACAAAATATAATATGGTCTTTCCTTTAGCCACATGTGATCCAAGGATGATGTCCTCTTCTGCTTTTCCTTTCCCTTCCGTTACTATGATTACCTACATATGCTGTGCCCCCCACAAATGTGTAGGATGTCCTTAGAGCCAAGATAGTTGTCTTCCTAAAGTTTGTTATAGTGGAGCAATATAAAATATGAAAGATTAATCAATGCATATAGAGATTTATGCTATATCAAACTATGTCAAGAATTTGAAATTCATCAACTTTTCCACCATAAAAAAAGAAAAGAAAAAGGGGCTGGGTTGTAGCTCAGCAGTAGAGCACTCGCCTAGCACATGCAAGGCCCTGGGTTCAATTCTAAGCACGATATAAAAATAAATAAACAAAATAAAAGTATTGTGTACAACCAGGAAATAAATATATTAAAAAAAGAAAACAAAAATATATGGACACTAGGGAGTGTTTAGGTAATATAAGAATGCAGTTAAAATAGGAATTTAATGGTTATAGTTCTCAAAAAAATGTAATCTTTATATATGTTTAAACTTGTAGACAAAGGTAAATTTCTAATATTCACTGACACATGGTGAATATAGAATACTATTGCAAATGCTCAATATGATATGAATCACTTTGAAAGAATAAACTAGGTATGTATCAATTCATTTGCTTAAGAAATATGTAAATGTTTTCCAGATAGAAGAAGATGATTCTTAAGTTTAAATATATTCAGAACTACGTATATAATCCTTTTTTTCTCATTCATTTGTTATTTCTATCACTAAACCATGGATGACCAGAAATGATTTATAAATGAAAAGAAAATAAAAGCTGAGAAAGTATAGATGTGTTATTATTCTCTCCCTTTCTCCCCTTATCTCTTTCTTTCCAATTTGCACAGGCACACAAGTGTACACACTGACATATATTCTGGGAATTATATTTGAATAACAAATATAAGAAAATTTTATAGTAATTTGAATAATGAATTTATATAGGATCGAAATTTTTCCCCATATATTGCTATTCTCTTTTCATTTATTTCTTTATTTCTTAAGTTATATAGTGAGGAAAAAATTAAGGAAAGATTATTGCATCATTTACAGGACATAATATTAGGAAAAAATACAAGAATAAATGTCAATAACAGTTTGAAGACATTAATATTTATTAAATATTTTGAGATATTGAATATAGTCTCAGATTTCAAAAATAAGTGATTATTAATTAAAATACTAGTAAGACATTATATAAATAAAAATAATACATGGTTGCAGACAAATAATCTTCCTAAAGAGAAAAGGATATATAAAAATAAAATGGTTCCAGTTTAACTTAGAGTCAAAGGTGAACTAAGATTATTTTTCTATTACTATTCAGTAAGAGATTGAAACATTAAGAAATACTATAATATCTTGCTGATTTTGAGGAAAAATATGTTAAGAATGAGAAATATAAATGCAAAAATATAATTTATAAGTTATGAATGTACAAGTATATGTATATAAACTTACAGCATTTTTTCTTTGCATTTCAGATCATTATAAGATTAGAATCTATACACTGATTTTATATATGAAGCAGTAGGAAAAGTTAATATCAAACTTCATATCAAAACCAGAAATGTCATAGATAAATAATAAATCCTACATACTCTTCTGAAACAAAGAAGGTGACCTTAGTCAAGTGATTGAAAAAGATTGAAAGCACATATGCTGCAATAAATAGAAAGATCATTCAAAAGAGATGAGGACAGTTCAAAGTGTATAAGATTAAAAAATGAATAAAATTGGATTTATGAGGCATCTGTTGTATAGACAATAATGCATTTTAACCAAAAACAAATAAAAATTATTTTTATAAAGTATTTAAAAAGAAAATATTATGCATTTATTTAAAATGCAAGAAATACATGCAAATTGTAAAATGAATATCTGGTATGGAAAATAAAAGAAGATTTGTAAGTTTTATCAAAAGATATTGTTAGTAAAAGTAGATTTCATCTCATTAGTTTTTATAATTTTGTAGGACTATGAGATTTGGTCACATAATCATAGCTAAATTAGAAAAGACAATGCTGGAAAGAAATATGTTTTTTGTCCATGAGTATAAAATAAATGGAATCATAGAGCTGAATTAGAAAGCTATGCTCATGGAGTATTTTGTTGCCAATTAAACCATTTTCAAATAATTGATATAATTGTTGTAGGCAATTCAAAATGCACAAAATAGTACAACACACTGAAGAGTCAAGTGTAAAAACTTGAAAAGAAAAGAGAAAAAAAAGAGAACATTGGAAAAACGTTTGGTCTATATCATGTCTCTTACAACTGAACTATGGATGTTTGAATGACTCCTAAGGAATGACTTGCAAATCCTTAAGGATGGAGTTCTGCAGGAAACAGACACACAGTATTGGGGGATATCTCATGTGTCCCACGTGTTACATGATTGTATCTGAAATCACTAAACTGAGTCTGACATGAAGATCCATCTTCAAGTAACTTGTTGAATTAAAATTAGTTGCGTGAGTATTTGAGATTAAGATAATTTGGAGGAGATTCTTTGAAGACAGAACCATTGCACTGGTCAGAATAATAAGGCAAAAATATTTCAAAAATAAATAAATAAGAAAGGTAGGTTGATAAATGCATCAATTTAGTATTAATAAATTAGTTGAATATCTATTAAATATAGATTAACAAACACGGTTTGGCTAAATACCCATCAAATATAGATCTATTGATAAATATGGATCAATTAAAAGTTGATTTAGTTCCTTGTGAATTAAACATTTTGTTAGCCAGTTTTATATCATTATAACAAAATAAGACAATTAATTTATAAATATAAAATATTTATTTTGGATTACGTTTTAGAGGTTCCAGTACATAATTGACTGACACTGTTGCTCTGAGACTGTGTTGAAGCAGTAAACACACCATGGCTGAATAACATGGTGGAACAAAACCCCTTACTGATCATCAGGAAGTAAAAGGAGAATGAGGAAGGGGCCAGAGTTTCTCCATCAACTTTCAGGAGAAACCTCTAAAACTTAAAGACCTCTCACTAACCCTGCCTCTCAAAGGTGGAACCCCCAAACAATAACACCACATTGGGTAACGAACCTTTAATATGTGAACTTGTGATGGATACCTAAATTCAAGACATAGCAACAAATTTTTTCATTGTTTGACTCAGACAAGGCTGGAGTTTTTTTTCAACAGGTATTGCCTGGGCTGTGTCTTACTGGATTTAATATGACCTTCATCATGACCTTATGTTATATAAATATAGTTCCAAAGTTCTTATGTACTACTTTTATAGACAACATAAAGTTTACAAGACACACAAAAAATTATACTGTGGAACTCCAGCTACTAAACTTGTGATCAGTTCCATCCTCAACCCCCAGAGCTTTGAAATGAGACAAAATTGTTGTTCCAGAACATGGTACCTATTGTTTCCATAGGATATATAAAAATACAACAGCATCTCAGCAGAATGAAGAATAGGTCAGAAAAATCCTACTTTGTGCTTCATGAGAATCACATTTAATACCATCTGATAAAAATTAATAATTTTAAACTTAAATTCAACTAAAATTGTCTTCCTTAAAAAGATTAATTTTGGTATGAAGTATTTCACATGCAAGGCATAATATCTAACTTTGCCTATGTCTCCTCCCTTAGAGAGAGAGAGAGTGTAACAGTATTGTTTACATGAAAAAATTTCAAGATTTATAACTGTGGTAATTCCTCAAAACATTTTAACACAGGCATATTTATTTTCCTCTCAACATATTCCAAACATATTAATACCCATTACTGTTAAATACTACAATTGTAGTTCCCCTAGATTAGTAAACCAAACTTGGATAGGATGTAGTTACTTGGATTTCAAAGTATTTGGGGAGCTGAATTTTGAAATGAATTATAATGACAGTGTCTGCTTCCACTTGGTATGCAAATGCATAGGTCCAAGAAATCCATTTCATAAAAAAAATAGTTCATCTTTCATGTCATCAGCTAATATAAAGCCAACTTGAAATTCTGATGAGTGATGGCACATGTGTCTTTCTATGGACCACATTAATTCATTGCTTTCATCACTGTACTCCTACCACTATCATGACCCTGAAGGAAAACTGAAATTAAAACAACTAAAGCAGAGCTGCATAGGTAGACTTGATAATAAAATGTAAAGCTCTGACTTTATTAGCACCCTATTGTACTTGCTGAACTCAAATATTTTTAAAGTAACATATAATTTCTCTGGTTTCCTATGTTTGAAAAGATAATATTTTAACTGTTTTGCCTATTTGATTCTTTGCTTTGATGTTTGTTTAGGTAAGTTTACTCCTTTTAATGAAACTGCTACTCACTTCAAATTATATATAAGTCATAATCACAAGAGTCAAAGTACCCCATGACCCATAGGATAAAATTTCTTGCTCAGACTGCATGAATATTTTACCACACCTATAAAAGCCAGTTTCATAACTCAATATGTTTCTGTGAAGTGCCAATTTTAAGATGCCTGTCGCACTCACAAAAGTCCAGAAGTTGAAACCATATGATTTGCCTATATAAGATGTCTCAATCAGTCCATATGTTCTCTCAAAATTTACTCCTCACATATTTTTTAAAGTAGAAGCCCAAAGTTTTCTAAAATTAAATATACCTTCCTATGCTGCAAGCTCCCAGTCCTTCCTCTTTGTCCCTCCTATTAAGATCCACAGATAGAGAATCAAAAAGATGAATGTGTATGTGTGTGTGTGTGTGTGTGTGTGTGTGTGTGTCTATATCTTCCTATCTACATTTGCAGTATGTATATATACACATATATATGTGAGCCAATGTAAAAATGATCTCGAAGTAAAGAGATTTATTTTAAGGAATTGACTCATAAATGTGGAAGATTGGCAAGTCCCAAAACTGATGAGTTAGGTTGGTAGACTACAAATTCAGGGAAAAGGTACAGTTTGAATCCAAACACAGTCTACTGTCAGGATTACTCCTCACTTAGGGGAGGTTAGTCTTTGCTCTAGTAAGACCTTGATTTGAGTGAGGCCCATCCACATTATGATGTAATCTACTGTACTCAGAGTACATTCATTTCAATCTTAATTTCACTTCCCCCAAAAAATATCTTCACAGAAATGACCAGAATATTTAACCAAATATCTGAACACCAATGCTCAGATGAACTGACACATATAATTAACCATCACATCCCTATATATATGGCCATCAAACATAAATGTTTTTGTTGCAAAGATGAAAATGTGCTCTCTTCCAAGCAAAAGCAAGGTTAATGGGATCATTAGTTCAAATAAACTTTCTTGTCAATCAGATTCATGTATTCACTTCTGAAGAGGGAGAGTGAACAAATAGAGAATGAGAAGCCAGCTGCATCAAATGAACATGAACAGATGTTCCTACTGGTAGAATAAAATAGAAGGAGAGAAGATTTGTATTTGAAAAAAAAATCTTATTTTTGCTTTAATTTAAATTTACAATTTACTAGATAATGACTTAATCCTTTTTTGCAAAGACCTAAAAAGTTGAACTTGAAATCCAACCCAAACTTCTTATAATTTAAACTACACATATATATTATAAAATATCAAGATATGAATACATAAACACTATTTGGTTAAGATACTCATTTTACTTTTGTAGCAACAAACAGCTTCCTTATCATGTTAAGCATACCAGCCAGCAGGAAGAGAAGGGATAGGGATTGGTCTTTATTTACTAAGAATAATCTGGAAGATTGCATAATGTTTGCTTCTACATCAGTAATCAGAACCCATTAGAAGGCCATATCTGACTCAGAGGAATCTAGGGAAGTTATTCCTCATCTGGGAAGTCATGCAGGTAATCTTCTATTTCATTGTTACAATAATAATAATAATAATAATAATAATAATAAGTATTATTATTATTATTATTTGTAATGCTGGGATAAAACTTAGGGACTTGTATTTCCTATGTAAGTTTTCTATCACTGAGCTACACACCCAGCCTTTATAAGGGATTAGCAAAATTTTAAAATTGTTTCTTAAAATTAAGGTAGAATGAGGACACAGAGGTTGAAGGTGAGCTGGAAAGGGGTGTGGCAGGTGGCAGGTTCTCATGCACTGGAGTCCTGGGGAAGGGACTCCGAAGGACCAGTGTCTGGGAATATTCACAAGAGACATTCCTCAGCCTGGCCCGAAGCCATCTTCTCTGTCTACTGGGAAACTTCTCCCCACAGAAGTTAACTTCCTCACACTCCCAGATCATGCTTTCTGGTGGCTTATCAGAAAGCCAGACCACTTTGTTAAGAAGGTGATGGGGCAGGGGTGACACATTGAACAAGGGGAAAAAAGGAGGCAGTGGTGACCAATGGGGAGGACAGTTTGTAAGAGGGTGAGTCTTGTCACATGAACTCAGAGAGGTAAAGGGGTGTGGTGGAGGGCTTCTAAGTTCCCAGAAAGACACTGGCTTTGAATTGGTAGGTGATGAGGAACCACTGGGGGAGGGCCTGGAGCAGAGCACTGACCCATCTGACTTGTGTTTTCACAGGGCACAAAAGCCCTGCACAGGCAGTGATTCATCCTTGAGGACGTGAAAAACATCCTGGTAGTCACACAGAGAAGGTGGTGGAGCTAGGATGTGAACCCAGGTATGAGGCTGAAGTCCCCACTGTACCTACAAGGAGCATTTCCTGCCTGATATACTAGTTGCATATTTTTTATTCTTTATGTCTATTTTACACCTCCTTTTCAGGTCTGTGCCTTTCTGGTTGGTGGAGAATGAAGCTGTGCTCAGTCTATATTTTTTTCCTTATGCCCCAAATACGTATTTATTTCTGCCATGTGTATGACACCATAAATTGCACCACAGATGATAAAAGAGGTAGACAGCAAGGGACTTTCTCTCAAGATATTTATAGGCTAGCTACAAAGAGAAGACAGGATTTGTCTTTAAATTGTTTAAATCCAATGATTTCCACTTTTAGCAGGGGGCAGGGGGTTCTTGCTTGTTTCATTTAATTATCTGAAAGAAAATCTCTTTTTTTTTTTGAGGAACAGCTCTATCCAAGAACCAGAAGCAGATTAAATATGGGACTCCCTCTTTGATTTTATAGATTTTGACTTCCAGATTGACTGTTCCATTAGCACAGTAAAAGATGACTCCCCGGCTCCCCACCCATAAGCCTTGCAAGCTCAAACTGTGATCAGGAAATCCAGCTGTGCACATTCTGTTTCTCGCCTCATTGCCAGAAATAAAGATTCAGCAATCCCTGCTTAACTGACAGTATTGCCAGTGACACCTGAGGCACAGCAGAAACCAGCTCAGCAGTTCTGCTGAAGCTGAGCTGCAGCTTCTGGGCATCGGGTAAGTGTTCATTACCAGAACCTGCTCCTCTCTCCTTGATGAGGAGATGTGACAGCTGAATGGGGGGTTCTGGGTCAGAAGACACTGCTGTCTCCCTTCCAATGCTCATTCAGTTATTCTGAGGACTTGAACCATGTGCATTAAGGATACGGTGGTGAGCAAGGCAGGAGAAAAAATCTCTGCTCTGGTGCACTGAATTTCTAGAATGCTGGCATGGGTGTCCACTCCTTGATGCAGCATCAACCTTCAATAGGAGGGCCAAGATGTTCGTTGCCTTTCTTTTCTGGACAAGATCACAACCTTGAAATGATAGGGAGGCCCAGAGTGTATGCATTTACTCCTCAGACGGCTCTTCTGTCCCTTGATGTTGTTTTCTTGCTGCAAAACTTTTGCTGTGATGCACTGGAAAAAGACATGTGGTTGTTCCTATCATGAGCCTGGCTGGAGGAGCTGCAGCAGACGTCTGTACACATTAGAGTCTAAGAAAGTGTTCCCAATCCTTTAAGAAAACCATTACTTGGCTCACTGAAAGCTAATTTCATTTTTTCAGTCAAGATGAAAATGGATGCAGATGGGATGAGCTAAGAAATATCCTACTGTTAAATCACAGAATAAAGCCACTTGTTCAGGAGACTCTATGGCCTGGGATACAGTTTTTACCAAGAAGTGGGAAATTGCTTGGTAAATTTCTCTTTTCTGCTTAACTAACTCTTTTAATTAATTTTTACTGACCTACTCCTCCTTCAACACTAAAGGTGTGAATAGATAAAGAATTGGTCTTGCAGACCTTCCTTCTAAAGTCAAAAAGTAAAGAGGGAGATGGATTCGTTCTCTTTCAATTTGGGATAGAGCTTTGGTGCAACTTGGTAATTAGCCACAATGGTACAATGTTATCTCATTATTTCTACTTTGGCATGATAAGAGCTTATGTTTTAGATAAAATGCCAAGATGGGATTAATGACTGAAGCAAGGATAATCAAGTTTTAATGAGAAAAGTACACAACATCAAGATAAAACTTTGTGTGATGTCTCTACTTAAAGGAAACAGGCTAAAGCTCTAGCACCATTTGTTCTATATTGAAGAGCCACCCTATCTACTAGTTTGATCAGATGGCACCATATTGTCATCTTTTCATTAGTAAACATAAGGTGTCATGTCATTTAGAAACTTGTTTCCATGTGGTAAAAATTATAATTGGTTCTAGAGGTGTTTTGTTATTTTTGCTAGATGTTAATGCTGATCACCAGGGAGGCCAGCGGTCCAGAGCACTATGGTTCACTAATCTTATCATCCCTGAAATTTATCAGTGACCTGGAGAAAAATTCCTATTGAATGTCCAAATTGTTGTCTTATATTGTCCAATAGACAGATAGTACAGAGAGATAGATACACAAGGTTATCAATCAGTAATCAGATACTTAGTATAATGAAGAATTTATTTTACTAGTAATATGTGTAATCTATCATTTTCAATTATCTGGATTTAGTTGTGACCCTGGCCTTGATGTTAATTTAGCTTTCATTTAAGCAAATAATACTTATCAGCCTGCAGGACTCTTCTAGTTAATCATAAAGGACACAGGTAATAAGGTAATCCTAATCACGTTTAAATATTCTTTGAGTAGATTAAAACATGCAACAAGCAGGGAACACCCAGAGTCAGACTCCTGGGATGTCAGCCCTGAGCCTGGCCTTCCAGTTGACTGGTCAACCAGAGTGAAGTCTACAGCACAGGTCAGGGCCTTTGTGAGGGAAAGGGACCATTCCTCATTTTCAGCATCCTGTATGGCCTCTGACAACAGAAAAACTGAGAGTTTGGTAACTCCTAAGACTGCCTGTGGGATAGGTTTCATGAACTGTGTGTTCCATCCCCAATGGGGTGGCCTCCAATTCCACAGGACAGGAAGGCAGGTGACAGCTTCACATGTCAGGTCAGTGACAAATGGGTACCCAACTTAATTATGTCACCAGGTAGGACCTCCCCTTATGAGAAAGGCACTGCTGATTTTGGGACCTCATGGGAACATTGAGGCTGAGGGTGACCAATCACCCAAAATGCTGCTTAAGACCCTAAATGGGGATGTTCTGGATATACTGGAAGGAGCTTCTGACCTCGTCAGAAGGACATCTATACTTTGCATAGCTATCATCCATCTACCTACCTACTTTCCTATCTATCAGTGTATGTATATGTATAAGTATGTATGTTTACACATATGTGTACATATGCATATTATACATACAGAGAGATATGCTTCATACGGCTGACTATGAAATGTTTGTTGCCTTGTTAGTTTTAGCTTTAGGATTATTCCATTGTAAAAAGAGAAAAGAATTGTAAAAGTACTTTGGCTAACAGTCTCTTCAAAATTCTCATGTGTATAAAAGCCTATTCTCTGCATTGTAATTTGAAACTGATGATGGTGTTGCTGTTGACCAAATCTGACACATAGCACAGGAGTGTCTGAAGTGAATTGGAGATATTATCATCATTTATGCTTTTCAGAATTTTAACAATTCAATAAAGGGTGGAGGCAGACTCTCTAAATTGCAGCACATCTAAAAATTCCCCTTCTTCCTGGGTAGCAAGGCCCATCTGTTTTTAAACAGCAAGGGAGCTGCTGACACTTTATTAAGCTGTTGGTTTACTTAAATTGCAGTTGTCCAAAGTGATGTTTCCCCTCCACGTCTGCTTTCCAAAGTGCAGTAACCATAACTACTTCTTATTTAGGAAATTGCATGTGGCTATCCACTCCAGTTGGTTAATATAGGGAGTCAATAATTTTGCTTTATTTTAAAGCATCACAGCGTGGGGCTGTTTTTCTTGGCTTTTCACATTTTCTGCCTCTTTTTTCCTTTCTTCCTGATACAAGAATAGTTATGCTAAAATTTGATTTCTAGCAAAGGGAAGAAACTCATATTTAGAGCAAGTCTTTTTTGCTATTTATCTATTTTTGTTAGTTACAACCTGCACCATCTTTGGAATACTCATTTTTGCAGGTCTCAAAATGATACTGAACAATGGACTTCCAGACTCAAAGGCTCACCTTCCCAGTGAAGAGGGCTACTTCCTGGAGTTCGTTCTCATTCTCTGTTTTCTGACATTCTGCTTTTCCTGCAAATCACTGCACCTTGGCTGGGGATGTGAACTTGGGCCCTCTTCTGCAAGGAAGCCCTTCCCACCCTGGTAGATGAGCCCTTCATGTGCATTCAGAGGTGTTGAGCCACTGGATCTGAAGGGAACAGTCTACAGGATGCATCAGATTCTAGAGCTGGGATCTCACTTCATGCTCTTGGTACGTACTCTTGTGTTTCTGATTTACGAATATCTTCAGCTATCTTTCCGCCATTGTGAAGAAACATGAAAGACATAAGTACATAAAGGTAAGTAAAGTGTCCTTGGAAGAATCAGAGAAAACGAACACTCTGCATCCCACGAGGTTTGGGGTCTCCCTTTCTCTCCTCCTTTGAGCACCATGATTCTTCCACATTCATCTAGTCGCTGAGCTGGGGATGGAGCCCTCAACCTGGGTGGTGTCAGAGAGTCTTCAGGTGTGAGGACCAACCGAAAGGAGATGAGGATGTGGGCAGAGTGCCAGAAATCAGGATGTGTGAAGAGTCTTCTTGTTGCCAGATCCTGAGCCTGCAGAGTCCATTACCCCTGGTGTGGTGTCCAGGTGTCCGGAAGCCCACTGTCCTGTCTGCAGTGCAGCAGCTAGGCTAATATGCACTTCTGTAGGCAAATAGAACATTTTGAAGGTAATTCTGATGAACGGTACCTAAGAGTTCTTTGGGCTTCACCATAATTAAGAATAAACAAAGAATGCTGCCAGTTCCCTTGTGTTCACTATTGACTTGATTTCACTGGTGTTCCATGTCTCCAGTGGACCATTTTCCCTGATCCTTGAGCTACTTAATTTCCATGTCTTGCTCACACACATTTTTTCTCCCCTAAACATGCTCATAGGCTTTAACTCTGTGCCATAGGACCTTCTTTCTCCTGAATCTCCACTGAGCATGCTCCAGGGGATTACTGGGGTATGGCCTGGACTGTCACATCCCACCTCTCTCTTTGGAAGGAAAGGTGGTTCAGAGAAAGGCAGAGTGGGGAAGGGGAGAAAAGGCATTACTTCTCCATGACTCCTCAGCCCCCCAGACCTTCTGAGATGATCCCAGCCAGATCGCCCACAGCACAGGGCTTGGCAGGAGCTGAAAGGTGGCTCTTCTGCCTCCTTGCCACACATCAAGTTCATACTCTTACCTTTGGCTCAAACTCTGCTCATTCAACCAAATGAACATAGACTCAGAGCCTTCCATGTAACTATAATGGAGACAACGGGGAAGAATAAAGGCTTTCTGCCAAAGCACAGATAATGGCATTATATCTCACCCTGTTTTAACATGAAAACACTAAAGATGCTTCTGGAAAAAAAGGTGGGAAAGGCAAAGCTGGAGACCATGGCATCTTGGAGAAATGTCTGGGCTTTAGCCATGTCTCTAGTGTGGCCTGGTTTACTGTTCAAGGCAAAACATGACCTTAGAATCAGCCAGTTCAGTCCTTTCCTTTCCCAAGTGAGAATCGGGTGCCCAGGGGCTATAGCCACCTGGTCATGGGTCACAGAGCTGGTGAAGGCAGACCAGCAGGGGACTTGCTCCTGACTTGCAGTCCTGTGTTCTTTTTGTGGTAACTCAGAGCAAAACAAAACATAGGGCTGTCTTCCTTGCCCAGGCTTTACACAGGGAATGGCATGGTGGGCAGAAGGGTCCCCAGGGAGAGGAACTAGAGATTGAAAGGGGACGGCCCTGCAGACCCATTAGCCATTCCGGAGCTACTTCTTTCAATGGATCTTCTCCAGGATCCCTGCCACACCTCCAGAGGGCTTCATGCAGCTCTGGGAATGGCAAAGTTCTCTGTCCTTTAATGCTAGTCTATATCAGATAGATGAGTGGACATCATTCTAGGTGAATTTTAAAAAGTCTAATGTTATCTGAACAATTGTGTTCTGCCTGGTCTCCCTCACTCCTCTTTTTTTCCTCTTAGGTTCTAGTTTTTTTAAATTCAGACAGAATCCATTGCTTTTGAGGTCCCTTCCTGTCTGCCCTCTCTGTTGAGCAGCAGTCTCAAAGCTAGACACAAAGCAGGGACCTGATCGCTGTGAAGTACATCGAGATCCCTCAGGTCAATGCACAGCCTTGAGCAGTCCAAGGAAGGTGCTGGCCTTGGCCCTGTTTGAGTCAGTGATCTGTAGCCTCGGGCTGAGCTCTCTGCCTGAGTCTCTTCATTTAAGAATGAGGATAGCTCCAAGCACTCTATTTTACTCAGTGTCATGAAAATAAAATGTAGGTCCAAAATACATTTATAGGTCTTCAAATATTAGATACTGTGTAACCAGACCCTACATGTCTATTCTTTGAGGGTCTCAAAGGGGTCTCTGGAAAACTGTCAAACTTAACAACAGAGGCTTTATGTTAGAAAAGTGTTTATTTAGGAAAGAAAAGAGAGCTATCTATTTTTTTTTTCATGCAGAGAGAGGGGTTCTGTTTTAGAATTCTCTAGAAGTCCTCTGCCCTCTGGGAGCATAATTGAGTGTTACAATACTATTTATTGCTCCGTGTTTCTCTTGGCCCTGTAGTATTGAGCTGTAGTGTTGTAGTATTGAGGAAATAGAGAGCTATGCAGTAAATGGCCAGTTCACTAGAGTCCAAATGGGACAGACAAGCTTCCCTCTCTCTGTACTGAGTATGCATCCCAGGAGCTCCCATTTTGGGGTCATTTTAATGAGTTGTAAAAAAACCTCTTTTTTTGCCCAGTAAAGGTCATAGCAATAGACATGGTCTTGAAATGGAACACTTAATGATCACATACCTGATTTAAATGGTTCTGTGTAATTATATCACAATTATATGCATGGGTGACATCTCTTTAATGTCACTTTTTTCCTTATTAAAATGTGTATTATTTTTGTGTGAGGAAAATTAGATATTTCATAAAATCCAATTTATTCTTGTTCCTTAACATTAATGCATTAGTGTATATTCTAAATTGGTAGAAAATAATTTGTGCTCCATCATTTTTGTTTTTATTTTTTCTCACATTTTGAATCAACTAAATCAGTTAATTTCATATGCTTTATTTTTACCCCTTTAGTGCTTGGGATTGACTCCATGGTCTTGTGTGTGCTAAGCAAACTGCTCTACCACTGAGCTATATACCTTTTTGGCCCACCTGCTTTTTAAGTTCATCATGTGGGACATTTGCCCCATGAGATTTTCATAAAGTAAAATTGAGTTTATATTAAGTGAGTTTTCCAGTGATCTGCCCTTTGACAGTTGACTTATGTGTGGAATGTGGTACATTATAGAAGTACTGCTTCACTTTTAATACATTATATAGTGATTTATTATTTTGTTCGCTTGTTTGTATTTTATAAGCACAGACTCCTAAAAAGTTATGTGAAAATCAAATTTCAAATACTCTTATTTCTGCTGTATAAGCTAAGAATGTTTTATTTGAACTTAGAGTACTGAATTGAAGTTTATTCATGAACATTTCTTATGATTGAAGAGATGTATTTTTAAAATTTTCCCAGATTTGTAAGTCCACAGACTTATTAGAATAATAAGGCATGAAGAATTTAATTACAGTTTCTAAGTATTATTAAATAAAGTTTTGATTGGTGACATTTAGAAATGTTAGAAAGGACAAAATCCTAACTCTGGGTATAGTTTAATTGTCTTCTAATTGAAAGAGAAAAGGTAAGATCTTAGAGGGTACAGTAGTTTTGTAATACTTCACAATAAAGAGGGCATTAACCCTGTCTTCACAGAGTTGTGCAGTGATGTAGGTTGAACATCTGTATCCCAGATCTACATTTTAATGTATGTCAACCATTTCCACCATTTTTGTGACCTTTTTTTTTTATAAATAGGGAGTTAGTGGGGCCTGAACAGATGCAAGAATACCTTTCAATAAGAAGGTACATTTCAACAGACCTTCAGTTGTCAGGTGGTAGATGTCATACTGTACAATTTGCCCTCTTTGGTGGCAGATATAAAGTTGGAGACTAGCATTGCTTTCCCCAGTGTATTTGTTTACATGGTTTATTAAGGTTTGGCAGCCCGCTTTTGCAACAAAGGTTGTGAAATATGGCAGTAATTATTAAAACAACTAACGAAATTTCCTCTTGTAATTGCAATATTTGTACAATGAAAAGAAAAGCACTATGCATATTTTAACCTTCATTTCATTGGGATAAAGTAAAGTCAAAAGTCTAGCACAGAACAATCAATCCTCTTGAAGAACAATCAATCATATTAGACTGGTGTTAAATGAAGGATCAGATTCTTTTTAAAGTCAGGAAATGATAAGAAGCTGTAATCAGTGAAAATAAGCAGAATGAACTTCTATGGGCATCATATAATCATGACATCACATGATATCTTCTCAATGCAGATAATGTTCAATTTAAAATGGTTTGGCTTATAATTTTTTTTGACATTACCATGATACCAAAGCATGCCCATTTGGTTTTTTTTTCCATACTGTTAGCACAGTATTCAACTAATTACATGATACATTCAATATTTTATTATAAAATAATCTCTGTGTTAGATGATTTTGCCCTAACTCTGGGATAATTAAGTGTTCTGAATACATTTAAGGAAGGTTAGGTTAAGCTGTGATATTTGCTAGGTTAAGTGTATTAAATGCATTTTCCACTTCTGATGAATTTATTGGGATGTAGCTCCTTTTATTTTTTTAAGCTGTACTCACCCGGAGCCAAGTGTACACATAGACTTTGATCTGTTTGTTATCAGCCACAGTCTTATCCCCAAGTTTTTTACTGCTTTCCCACACCTGAAGAATGTATTGCCTGTTTGCAGGCAAAACCCAGAAAGACCAACTCTTGATATTTTGCCACTATTTACAAGAAATGTGTGTTACTTTAGTCCTGGAGCACACCAATAGTATGTCAGTGGAGTGGCCCAACACCTAAAATAACTGAGCATGCATTTTGAGTTTTTAATAGTTCCTTGTCCTTATCATGCTCACAGATAGGACTGAAAATGAATGAAGTTTCTATCATCCAAAATTCAAGTCCTGGGCACATGCCAGAAATTAACTTTTAAATTGAAAGCAACCTAGTTTCCTACCCAAACCAGAATTGAGTAAAATGGTATTAATTAAAGAAGTATCAGGCAGCCTATTATCCTTCTAATCCTCTAATGTGTGCATGTATGTAATATATATTATATAAATACATATACAATTAATTAATGTGTCCATCAATGCCTTTGTCTTTTTGACAATTCAGCTCCATTTTCCCCTCCTAAGCTCTCTCATATAGTGAAGAAATTTCAAATATGGGGGGGCAGTATGTTGTTCAGAAACCCTGATAGCTGAGCACTAACACAGATTAAATAAAAAAATGTTGGTATGCGAAGTTGGAAGAAGAAAAGTAGAAGCCTCCTTGCTTCTCAAGCAGTAGCAGAGATAGAGGCTGTGGACTTTAAAACACACGAAATGTTATAGTGACTTTCAGGCATTCTACTGTGAATTGTTCACACTGTCAGAAAATCCCCTATGATTCTTGCATTATCCTGGATCCCCCAAAGCTAGAAGCAGACACTGGATTAAAAGCATTTGTTGCTCACTCTTCTGGGAATGTTTGCTGCCCAGATACTCACGTGGCTCTCAGGCTCATTTCATTCAATCTTCTGCCCGAATGTCACTTTCCAACCACTGGATAAGAGTGTACTTCCTTCAGGTCTCCTTTCCTTATTCTTTATTGTACATATTCCATTTGTATTCTTTACTATATGCTTATTCATTCATTGATATGGGATGTCAGTTCCAGGAGAGCAGGGACTTTGTTGTGCTCCCTGCCGTATCTGTGGCATCTAGAATAGTACCCAGACTAGAAAGAAGTTTCTCCTCCAACCATCAGATTCTGAGCTTCTCTTTGATACTATAAATTCTACCCCTAAGCAAAGCACTGCCTCATGGAGAATGGGATGATGGGAAGTAACTCTGGTTTCTTCCTGTACCACTGCATGGGGAGAATTCTCTGTTGTAGAGTTTGAGGTGATAATGTATGTTAATACTTAGCAAAAAGCTGGCATATAGAACCACTCATAGACGTTAGTTATTACTATTATTATTGTTATTATTAAGTACTTTTTATTGTATTTGACACTTATTCATTCATTGAACAAACACTTAGTGTGCACCTTGAGTAGTCTGGATACTGTCCTAGATGCCAAGGATACAACAGTGAGCAAAACAAAGTCCCTGCTCTCCTGGAACTGACATCCCAAAAGGAAAGAAAGGAGAGAAATAAAGGGGCAAGTGTTAGAAAAGATACAACTAATAGATTAGGTTTCAAGAGTTATCAAGAGAGGAGGGAACCAGAGCATAGGTGGAGGAATTAGCCTCACATAGGAGAAATGTTATTAATAAGTGGGTTCCAATTTCTGTCCCCAAATGACCATTATCATGTTTCTTTTAGGCTATACACATGGACAGACACTAAATATTATAACTTCAGCAGAGTCTGGGAAAAACATTTGTAACCAGAAAAAAAATTATATATATATATATATATATATATATATATATATATATATATATATATATATATAAATTCTTTCCCCCCAAGAGGATTGGGACCAGTGTATTTATGTTTATGTTATAGATTAAACTCAATAGGGCTTTTTAAAAAGACAACTATGATATTTTCCCATAATTTTAATTGTGCTATATAATGCAGGACTCTGAAAATGAAACAGTAGTTCGAACGAAAAAGAGAAATGAGTTGCTTAAGGTCCCAAGTTACATAAATAATAATAGTAGTAATTACTTGACACTATCTGGGAGTAGCTGTAGAAATATATATATATATATATATATATATATATATATATATATATATATATATATTTTTTTTTTTTTCTTTACCAAAAGTTGTGTTTAGAGACAAAGTATGTATTTTGCTTCCTTTTGAACATGGGTTAGTCATGAATTAAGTCAATTGAATTAGACCAAACTCAACAATACCATTGTTTATGAGTTGAGCAGCAGCAATAATATTTCAGGCACAGGGCTAGCCCTGGGGACACAGAGATAAATGAGGCATGCTGTTACCCTCATAGAAATTTTATGACCTCACATCCAACTAATTGGAACTTGTCTATAATTGAGTTGAAGGACAAAGAAGGCAAGTAGAAGAATATAAGTTCAAGTTGAGGAGTCAGTAATTTTTGCAGTGGTGGAACATCTCCTGGGGCTAATCTGTATGGAACTCTATCTTCCACACAACAAGCTAACACTTACCATATCTGTGGGTCCAGTGCTCCCATATAACTCTCCCAGACTGCATTGGTGGGAATAGGTTCCCCTTCTTAGAGATTTGAAAAGTGTGTATAAATAAAAAAGCATAACATAAACACCCATGAACTTCCCTGAGCAAATCTAAGGGGGCAGGTGTGTGGAGTGGTCCAGGAGTTCTCTCAGCACCTCCATTTTTCAGCACTGGAAGATCTGTTTCCAATTTGGATCCTGTTCAGGAAGTGGCTTGTATTGCCAGAGGGACTTCAGATGTTCTTTTTGTACTTCTCCAACAACCTTTCCCTTCCTCTTCTCTACTTTCCAATTGCCAAGGCTCCTGCAGAAAAGCATCCTTCTATGAGAGAGAGAAGAGAGAGAGAGAGAGAGAGAGAGAGAGAGAGAGAGAGAGAGAGAGAGAACTGAAGCATGATGCATGGCTAGCATTTTGCTGGACAGAATAAAAGAAAGCCAGGCTTTCTAGGTTTCACATCTGTGCATTAAATCTTAGAAAAGAAATACATACCATAAGTAAAAGCTTTGGGGCAAATGCATTAGCTAAGCTTAAGACTCAGTGGAAAGTTCCTGGAAGAAACATGAGATAACCCAGTACCAGTGCTGCATGTGTGACTGTCCCAGATGAAGATTGATTATTACCAATGCCCTGATGATGATACTACATGTATTCAGTGTTGACTGTGTGCTGAGCATTATGCTTTACATATGCTATCCACACTTACCCTAGTTTGGTCCAAGACGATTCTTTAGGATCACTACTGTTACTCAGTGAAATAAGGTAACTGACCAAGATTACATGGGCAGAACTTAAGCACATGTTTGTCTATTAACTTTGCTTGTAGCCACTATGTTCTACCACTTTCTTAGCAGGGAGGAACTAAAAACTGATAGTAGAATTCATCATATCAGTCCTTTACTATCTCTGTGTGTATACTGTTTGTGGTTGCATGTTGTATAATGTGGCTTTTATTCCACAGAGTGAATTCATTTATTTGTTAAAAGGCCTTTGCCCACTGTAGAAATATACCTGTAGAACAATACCTACAATAATTCTCGGGATAAAAGACAAACATAAAAATCTCAGCAAGTACCTGGAAACCATAAAAATTAAAATATTGCTAATATTCAAAGGAAACAACTGGAAATTCAAGAACTAAAAAATGCAATATGGAAAATAAATTTTAAATATTTTTTTTAGTTGCAGTGGACACAGTAACTTTTATTTATTTATGTGTGCTGAGGATCAAACTCAGGGCCTCATACATGGGAGACGAGCGCTCTGCCACTGAGCCACTGCCCAGGCCTGCAATAATGAAAATTAAAGACCCAAATGTTGGATTTACATTAGGTAAAAAAGAAAAAAAGTGGAGGGAGGGAGGTACTTAAGTACATAGGAAGTTTAGCATGCATTTAATTGAAGTCTCAGATGAAAAGATAGAGGGCAGAGGTTATACAAAATTTTATTGCTAATACATATACTCTTTACATTTTGCCTTTTCTGAAATCAGGATGTTTCTTAAAATTGATAGAATGTTATTTTTACTAGAATAAAGGTGGCATAAGAAAATCTCAAGTAAACAAAACCTCACAGATTGACAATGGGAACTGGTCTAAAATGTGCACACCCCCTCCTTGGATAAAAGGAATAGTCCCAGGTGACAGTCAAGAGATACAGGAAGAAAGCAACCAAAATGCAAAATCAGGGGAATAAATCTAAATAAACATGGTACATAATAACAACTGTCTTTGTGTGTGTGTGTGTAGGGGGGGTTCACATATACATCCAAAGCATCAAGTCCAGGAAGCAATTGGAGTGAAAGGATGCCCAGGTCTTAGAATTGTCTGGAAGAAGTTAAAAATACCATGTGCCACTAGATTTTGGCAAGTCAGTGATGCATGTTATAATTTCTAGTAAAATCATTAATACTAAAAGAAGGTATACATTCAAACTGATGGAGAAAAATAAAATAGCAAGCAAGCAAACAAAAATTCCCCAAAGAAGGTGACTATAGGGAGAAAGGAAGTATAGAATAAGCAAGAAAAATAGAGGGAAAATTAGATTAAACCACATGAAATTGTTGGGTTGTAGTAAAAAGAATGGTAAAATACTGACAATTTCATATAACCCAACCCACACTAAGATAGCAGATTTATACCCAGATATGTGAGAAATGATAATACTGGTATCAGACTTCACATTAGCAACATGGGATGAGCCAGAGTTACTGAATATTGATCTCCATACTGAGTCAAACTAGTGTCAAGTCAGACATTTTTGGACAAATAAGAACTTGTTAAGTTTCCTATCTACACAACCTCTACTGAAAAAATTATTCAAAGAAAAAATAGAAACAAAATGAAGAAACAAATCCAAGCTAAGAGAATGACATGGAATATAGTAAACAGATCTGGGTATAAACTAAGAAGTAAAAGAAGAAAGAGGAAAGAAATTAGCACTACTTGGAAGATTCTTTGTCAAATGGCAAACTTTTAATGCATAGCATTGTTTCTCAATCAGGACTATTTTGTCCCCTGGGGAAATTTGGCAATATCTAGGAACACTTTTGGTTTTTACAACTAGAGTGGGGATTGCTACTGGCACCTAGTGAGAGGAGGCCAGGAATGCTGTTAAGCAGCCTACGCTACACAGGACTGCTTTTCATAACAAAGAACAATGGGCCCCCAAATGTCAATAGGGTCAACATTGAGAAACCCTGATGCCTAAATAGAATGTAAATGGAGGAAGACTATACACTTCCTTACCTTAGATCACACCATATTACTTAGCTCTATATAAATGTCATATACATAATTATAATAACATTAAGAATACTTCCTAGGTTTATGTGAAATAATATAACACTTTTCATATGACAATATAATTAAAAATTGAGGGTGAAGAAAGGATAAAAAGATGGGCACATTACGAATTCCCTGGGGATCTTGCTAAAACATACTTTTTTTTTTTTAAGAGGTTTGGGTTGAGGTCTGAGATTTTGCATTTCTAACGAGCTTCTGGATTTTTTTAAGTTCCTTTTCCCTTCCTGTAAACCTTGAATATTTATTTCCTTTTTATCTTTGGTATCTTGATATTTCACCAGAAATCCTTTACAACAAAAATATATTAATCACTTATTTTATGTTTGTTCTTTTTATTTTATTTGAACAGAAACATCATCAGCTGTATATCATTGAAGCCTCTTTTGTTCATTTTAAATTACTAGCAAGAAAGAAAGAATATTGAAATATGTCTCACTTTAGTTACTTATGGTTTTCTTTCAAAGAGGAATAAGAGGTTTTTATGTTGTTGTTGTTGAGAGGAGGGGGGGTCGATACCAGGGGCACTCAACCACTGAGCTACATCCCCAGCCCAATTTTGTATTTTATTAGAGACAGGGTCTCACTGAGTTGGTTAGTGCCTCACAGTTGCTGAGGCTGGCTTTAACTCGTGATCCTCCTGTCTCAGTCTCCTGATCTATTAGGATTACAGGCATGAACTACCTGCCTGACTGGAATGAGAGGTTTTTGATTGCTTTGTATTTTACTTTTACATTTATCTCCCTCCTGGTCTAAATTTCTAAGGCCAGAGTTTTGTTGACCAGATTGCTAATGTAAAAACATTTTTTTCTTTTTTTAATATTTATTTATTTATTTATTTTAGTTATCGGCGGACACAACATCGTTGTTTGTATGTGGTGCTGAGGATTGAACCCGGGCCGCACGCATGCCAGACAAGCGCGCTACTGCTTGAGCCACATCCCCAGCCCCTGTAAAAACATTTTGTAGCACTTAACGGTCACTTACAAGCTGTCATGTTCTGTTAAGGGCTGGAAACACAAGGTATATAAGCTATATATAAGTCTGGTTAGAGTACTTCTGAGAAAGCTTTTGCTTCCTCCAGAAAAAGGGATACCGCTATACAAATGTTGAACTCTTCATTTTTTCTTGCCTTGAATGTAGGAAGTGACCACAGAGATCTGGGAATTGTAGAGAAGACATCCATCTCACCTGGGACAGGGTGCCATAGGACTGGCCATCCTTGAGTGCTGGGCAGGACCAGTTACATATTCTGTGGGGCCAACATAAACAGGAAAGAGGAGCTCTTTGTTCAGAAATTATTAAGAATTCCAAGACAGTGGTAGGTAGCAAAGCCACACTGTGTGTGCCCGACTATGTTCAGGACCCTGTTCAGTTCACGAGATGTGTGCCCAGGGAGTGGGCCATGATGCAGAGGGACATTTGCCCAGGGACAGGGAGGGTGTCTGCATTCTGGGTGCATGTTAAGTTCCTAATGATCTGATTGAGAGATCAGAAAATTCCAGCATTTCTCCTCCAGGAAGAGGAGTGTGCCATCATCATTTTTCCCACCAGGATCTTCATTTCCATGGTTGTGGTGTGGCCATTCTCAAAATGAGAGTGCCATGGCCAAGATCTTAGACAAGTTGCCTCCTGATTCTCCCAGCACTACCTTGATGCCATTTTCTTGTCCTCTACATAACACCCTGACCCTGATGAGAAGGTGGCAATCCAATCTTTCTTTCTGTTCTCAGGAACACATTCCGACCTGCTCCTTTGTGCATTCTTTGGGAGTAAGGGGTTGACTAGGGGCACGAAGGCCGAAGGCCAAGTGAGGAGATTTGATCAGGGAAGGACTGGGAAGTGGGGCTCAGATTACCAGAGCACAGGGGTGGAGGTGGGGGGGATGGCAGCAGAAGCATGGGGGTGGGGGGTATGGCAGCAGACACAGCTGGTGGAGAGGCAGGCATCAGGCTGCAGGGTGCTGTGTGGAGGAGCTGCATGAGTGCAGCAGGTGAGGACCTATGAGGACCTGACCTCACTGTTGTCCTGCATGCATGGGACCCCCTGGAGAGGCTCAGGAAATGTGTCCTGCAATGCTGTGGGCACTTTAGGGCATTAAATAAATTAGGTCAGAGGGGAAGCCTTCTGGGTGAAAACCTGGATTAAGAAAAGAAATTATATATATATATATATATATATATATATATATATATATATATATATACATACACACACACACACACACACACACACACACACTCACAAACACACACAATGAAATATTATTTGGCCTCAAAAAAAAAAAAAAAGGAAGGACATGCTGCCATTTGTGACAACAGGAATGAACCTGAAGGACAGTGTGAAGTGAAGTGAGCCAGGCCCAGAGAGATGCCTCCTGCACCTGGACATGGCATTGAGAATATCAAGACTCATAAAGTAGAGCTTAGACTTATAAAAGTTGGTTGGGGGGAAAGTGTCAGGGAATAAGAAGATGCTGGCCCAAGGATTCCAAGTCCCAGTCCTGCAGGAAGAAGCTCTAGAGCTCTAATGCATGGCAAGGGGACTGGCTTTGACAGTACTGTGTCAGGTACTGAATATTTTCTGAGTGTCTCAGCACACATACACAAAGAGTAAGGACATTAAGGTGAGAGATGTGTCACTTAACTGGATTGCAGTGACCCTTTCATGTTGTATATACATAGCAAAACACCAGATTCCATACCTTAAATATATACAATTTTATCAGTCAATTATATATCAATAAATTTTAAAATAAAAAACAAAACATAACCTCATGTCTTTTAATTCCTTTACTGCTTTAGACTCCGGTTTGCTTTCACCGCAGAGGTGCACCTTCAGAGAAAGTAGTGCTCCCAGGGAGAGTTAGAGCCCTGTGACAGCATGGATCAGCCAGGTTGATGCTGCCCCCTGACAGGGGGAAGAGACCTTCTTCAGGCCATTGGCCCTTCTTAGGGTGCAGTGTGCCCTAAGATTCAAAAGAGGGCAGCAGATAACTCACACTGCCGGCAGGGCTAGGTGGCTTGTAACCGGAGGAATATCAGCAGCAAATTTGCTGGGTTTTCACAACCCTAGTCAGGCTAGGGCCCACTGTGCCAGAAATTTGTATTTCTAGAAATGTTTAGATTTAAAAGTAAATGCTTGATTAATGGCCTTTGACGAGCCGTGGCGATGTTGAGGAGCAGATGAGGCACATTTGCCAACTGAGGCAGCCTTGTGAGCAAGAGCCTTGTGAGCAATGCAGAAGCTGCCCCAGCGGTGTCAGCAAAGTTAGGGCACAAGTGCAGGAGAAATGGCCACAGAGCGCACAGCAGAATGGCTACCTGGACATTTTTGCTGCCTTGTAACTGCTCCTGCTGTATCTGCTATGAGCAGATCCTCTTCACCTAGTGTGCATACTCCTCCTACCTGGGAGTTTGCATGGGCTGCAGGAGAGCAACTCTCTTCGGGATTTTCCAGTACTTCCAGAAGAAACTTCCTTCACATCCCTGGGATTGGGATTTCAGGGAGGCTGAGTATCTGTCCCGACCGGCAGGACACATCAATGTGGGCAGCGAACCTAGATGGGGAGGAATGAAGGGACAAGAGACATGAAGGGTGACAGCAAGACAAAAGTTTTGATCAAGCTGCAAACTTTTATTGTTCACACAGGGGTATTTATGGGCTGGGGATGGGGGGAGCTCTCTTATCGGCAGTTGCTAGAAGTCTTCACAAGGTGAGACAGCGCAGGATGTTTCAGGAAGACAGATGGCCGCAGGATGTCTCAGGGAGATGGATGGCTTCAGGGTGTCTCCCAGGCGAGATGTCTCCTAAAGGGCTGTTTCTTGTAACTGTCAGGCTATTCTTTGAAGGAGAACTCCCTTTTGGTCCCTGGCACTGTCAGGCTATTGTTTGAAGGAGAACTCCCTTTTGGTCCCTGGCAAGTATCAGTAACTCTGAAGTTCTCCATCAAAGACACAATCTTAAGCAAACCTGCAAAATTGAGGTGGTGGGTTTTCATCCTTAGGATCATACAGTAGTCATTGTTATGACCCAGTTTCCTAAATAAGCTGATACTGGAGTGTGGATCCCAAGTGCAGCTTCACAGAGAAGCTCTGTATCTTTTGGCAGGAGAGGAAGAGTAAAGAAAATAAAACTTATTCTTAAAATACATCTTTAAATGATGTTGCTGGGCTCAGGAGGTCTATGGTAGTCTTGTTTATTTGTTTTGTGGTGCTGGGAATTGATACCAGGGCCTTGTGCATGTGAGGCAAGAACTCTCCCAACTGAGCTATATCCCCTGGTTTTAAGTTTTCATTTTCATTCTTCAATTTTTATGAAAAGCATTTTAGAATTGTTTTGACTTACCAAGAAAACGTCAAATGACATAGCAATCCAGAAGGTGTCTCTAACAGTTGAGCCCTCTGTTTGAGCATAGTTTTTATTTTTTAAAAAAGATGAAAAGAATTGATGATTTTTTTTAACTCCATTAACAAGTTGGACTATTTAAACTGTCTTGGGAAAATGCACATTCTCCTTTTTTTTTTTTTGTCTTTTTTCCTCTTATAACCTCAAAATTACCAGATGCTTTACTGTCTACATACACACCTGATGCTAGATAAAGGGTTTCTAAGAAATGTGCCCTTAAAGTTTGGGCTGATTTAATATTAAACTGTTCCTACAGAGCTGAGTTAATCAGCCCCTTTATGGATGTCAGTGAGCAGAGCATTCCCTTCCTATGTATAATTATAACACCAGGCTTGGCAAGAGCACACAGGTTCACATGATCCTGTTGTGTTTCTTGGTAATCTCTACAATCCTGAAGCAGAAGATTTTTTTTTTACTGTGTTTCATGTCATGAAATTCGAACTGCAAATTAATAAATAGGGTCTTCAGTGCCCTCTGGGATCATTAAGAATTCCTAGGGTCTTTAAAGGGACCCTTGTAGTCTAAGATAGAGTGAAATAATCCAGAGTGATCATGAAGTTTTTCATTTCAAATAACTCTAGACAAAAAGATACATATATCTTTTCTGGAGCAGCCAACTGTAGAGTAAAAAAAAATAGTTCTCTTAGGAATGACTCCAGTCAGTCCTCAAATTACATACACAGAAAAGATGGCTATGTTTACAGAATTTTTATAAGAAGAAAATTATTTGGCGAAATAAATACATGCACCAGAAAATGGGAACTAAAAAAAATGACTCAAGGTAAATGCTGGAGAGAGAACAGCCCACTAGAACAAATGATCATGCCACATATTGAACTAAGCAAGGTCCCTGTCACTGGAGGTCAGAGGCCTGAGTTACACTAGCAGCTCTGCCTCGGCCTCAAGTCCCTTACAAAAGGCACATTTTTAAATTTTCACAGCCTCAGTTTCCTTATCAGAAAAATGATGGAACTTGACTTTCTTGGAAATTCTACTATTTTATGTTTCACTTAAATACAGCAATGGACACATGAACCCTCAGAGAATGGGTTTCCCACCCTGTTGAATTAGCCTCCACTTTAGCCTCATGGGGATGTACAACTACCAGAAAATATTTTCAACATAAATTATGAAAGGTTCACTTTCCTAAGCCATGAAGAAAGATGCAAATTTTATGCAGCTCTCAACCTTAGCTTGTTTCTGAAGCACCACTTGCTGCACTGAGCACCACTCTAGTCAGTGGTTTCTGTACCTGGGGAACCTGGCTCCATCCAGAAAGTGGAGCTTAGCCTCTGTCTCAGTTCTGGGGCACTCAGCCATGTATCAGAAAACAGACTAAGGACACACAGGCTCTGGACCTGCCTGTGCTGTAGGCAAGACCAGCAGGTAGTGGCCCTACTCAGCCTCCTGTGAGCCCTCACCTGGGTTCCTCCATTTGCCCTGAAAATAAAGAGATGCAATGAAAATAGTTTCTGCAGTTAGAAGGTTTGAAGCCTTTTGCCTCCTTGAAAAGGTTGTGCATTTGTGAAATATTTGTGTGCCGTACTGAGTTAACACACACACACACACACACACACACACACACACATATGCACACACACACACACCATGTTCCTCCCTTTTTCTTAACCCTATTTTTATACTGGAAGGAGTCAAGTGTCCTTCAGTCATTCCTGTCCCTATTCAGCAAGCATGTGGCCTGCTGAAACCTACCTCCATGAAACAGGAAGATAGATACAAGGCTTATAGGAAAGGAACTAACAGACACTCAAGTTCACGTGCCTGGCAGTGTGTTGGGTTTTGACTCTCATTGCCACCACAGTCCCCTTTAGAAGTTTAAGCAAGTCTCTGAGAGGTTAACTAACTTGCCTGGGGCCACATTGCAATCAATCAAATTCCACAGACTTACTTTTTTCATTTATAAAAAGTCTTATTCAATTTTGGAAGAGTTAAAGCTATTATTTTCCCCATTGCTTTTTGATTCATAAAAATTATATGTAATTCTACCAAAAAATAAATCTATTACATGAAATTAAGGTACAATTGTACCATTTACCAATTTCCGTATGTGACTGTCATGCCGGGTGAGACTGTTGAGCTGTTGGCCTCCATTGGGCCCCAGTGGCCTCTCAGTAGTGCTGAACACAGCAGAGAAATCGTGGATTTCCCAGAGAGTCCCTTTACCATGAAAGCCATCCTGCCCCTGAGGCACTTTCTCCAATCACTTTTCAGGTCATCACAGAGGTAGTGAGGGAAGATGTTGGTGGAGAAGGACACATAAGAAGGGGGACATTTTCTTTCTTTTGAGTTTTACCTTGGAAAAGAATGTGATTTAATATGAAAACAAAGTAGGTTATCATGAAAATAAGAGTCAAATCAAGTCCGGAAGAAAGCCAGGGCTCCTGAGAAGCCAGCACTTGGTGCTCACCTGTCCCAGGACCCCTCCAGCATCTTGCTCTTGAAGCAGCTGCCTCCCAGGTGACCCCTCTGTCTGTGTCACATTAACCTTTCCTGTTTACTTGATTAGAGCTCCTGCGGAGTTGGAAGTTGATATCAAAGAGGACAAATATCCTGGAAATGGCTGAAGGTGACTTATTATTTTATGACTTTTTGCAGTTTCTCAAACCGGGGTTCCTAGGAAACACTAAAATGAAGACCATCCTAGGCCTGATGAATCAAGGCCTCAGTGGTGGGGATAAGAGAATGAGTGGAATCAAGAATCCACAATTTTAAAATCTCTCCAGATGATTTTTATATACACCAGAATTATAACTACTGTCTGGAAATTTTTTTCATATATGTTACTTTATTTTACCTTTAGATAACCCTACCAAAGCTAGGTTATTATGATTTTATACTCATTTTACAAATGAGGCAATTGAAATGTGGAAAAGTCATTTGCCTGAAGGAACACAGCTAATAATTGGTTAGCTCTGACTATGGGCTGGATCGTCTGTGCTCCTTCTCTTCCCCACACATTTTCCAGACTGGAGGGTGGGTCTGAGCACATAGATGTGGTGGATTTAACCATAAGAACGATCTAGCTTGGGCTTCCTCTATGGATCATGCTTTTGGTGTTCTACCTAAAACATCATCACCAAACAGAGGAACTCTCCTGTTTTCTTGTAGCTGTTTTATAATTAAACACTTTACTTTTAGTCTACGATCCATGTTGAAATAACTTTGTGAAAAGCAGAAGGCAGAGGACTGAGTCAGTATTTTTTTCTGTTTTTGCATATGTACATTTAGTCTCTTCAACATCATGAATTTGCAAGAAGAACTGTAAGACCACAGTTCTTTCCCTTGGAACTTAAACTTTGGAGAAAAGATAGAATTTTGAAAAATCAATTTTATTACATGCATTTCAAATTGCAGGTAGGTATTTTATGTCATAACCAGTTGAGAAACAGTCATCGAAAGCCTATAATGGCCTCTCATTTACCCATGATAATCTCTTAGAAAGTTCCTATTTATAGTATGAGCTTTCTTCTCCAGAAAAAAAAAGATACCAGTGGATTCATGTAGAAAATATGTCTTGGCTCTCTTTATTTAAACATTTTAAGTTCAGTTCCTCTTTAGCTATCTTCCAGCCAGAGGAACACAGGCAACACACTTTGCTCCCCTTTTCTGGATCCTGAGGTGTGTCCCCTTTTATGGACTCAGAGGGACTTTTCAAATTAACTTGGGTTTTCACAGTGCTCTTGTTGTGCCTCAGAATGAGGGACTGACTTCAGCCCCACTGCTGGCTTGCTTTGCTTGGGTGAGTTAGAAAACCCTTGGCGATGTGGATTACCTGGGTTTCAGTGCTTAGGGGAAACTCTAGAAAGAGACAGAACATGCAAATCAGTGTAAAGAAGGCCCTCAAACACAAAACCTCTGTGAAACTTCACTGAAAATTCTGAGCATTTTCAATTAAGTCTAAAGACTACAGGTTGTCTCCCCTGAAGAAATGGGTTCCCTTTGGTCAAGTTGTTTGTGTCTGTCAGTTGGTTGGTTGGTTTAATCTTTTAAAGAATGGATTGAGTCAGGGCTCCAGGTAGAGAAAGTAAAATCACAGTTCTAAAATCTAATGGGCCATGGTTCTAATCAATAAAGCTAATAACATTTTAGCAAAATGTCATGGTTTATAATTGCAAGAAACCGTAGGGTCTGAAGGATGCGACTGAGGGCAGCCCTAGAAGGATTCACTCTGGAGCGGGCCAATGACTCTGGGCTTAGGAAGAGCAGTGGAAGGGCTTCCTTCCTCAGCAAGCTGCAGGGTGTGGGTGGGGCCCTGCTGAGACCCTAATGCTAACTGCTGCACTGATTAACATGTGTGTAATTCAAGTGTGCCGACTAGAAAGGCAAGGCCAGTTTTATTTGGCTGTGCACTACTATGAAACAGTTCCTTGGAATCTCCCTTATATACCTTTTTGGGTTTTGTACTAGTTTCCCCTGGACAGAGTCCTGCACTTTCTTGAAGCTACTGCTTCCTGACCTCGAAGACACTGAAGAGTAGGGCAGCTTTTTTTTCCTTTCAAAGGAGCCCTTTCTGAGCCCCATTTTTCACCATATGGTAAGAAACACTGTAAATAATTGAGGTGATCCATCAAGAGACCCATTCTTGACAATGAAAAATCACATAACTCAGTAAAAGTCAATTAAAAACCACAAATTTAAGAACCTTTTGCTCAGTGAAGATTTATTGTCATAGAAGGCATCTAATACAATAGGTATTGGGGAGTCAAAATTCTTAAAAGTTCTAAAAATGCAGTTAAAGCTTGACAATAGAGTAGGGTTTATACAATAGCAGAATATATGAGTTCTTTGAAATGAAAAGGTATTTTTTTTCTTTCCAGCTTTACCATAAGATGTTTGAGATGTGAGGATTTTATAACAACCTTAGAAGTAATGTCCACTGTGTGGGGTATTTACATTCTTTCCAGGGTTTCAAATGACTCTTACTCTTTGGTTGTGCCTATACAATGAAAGTCTACAAATTAAGAAAAGTCAGGAGTTTTTTTTTCCTTTGTGTGAACCTTCCCGCTGCAGACTTGCTGGCACCACCGACCAAACTCAAGACGTGCTCCATCAACAACCCAAACAAACCACCAGGTCAGACAACACGCAGCCCACAGCTGGAGCGGCGCCCAGAAGGTAGCGAGGGCCTCTGGGAAGCTCAGAGCGTGGACCTGCCCGCGCCCCTCTTTACGGATGTCAGGCTTCGCGGGGGAGCCCGGGAGGCGTCCAACGCCCGGGAGGTTGCCTTCCCTAAGAGGTGCTGTCGCCATGCTTATTCACCCATCCGGCCTGGAACAGCAACCAAACACCAAGGGAAAGGTTAGCAGGTACAAACTCTCCTCAAGGTCCTGGGCGTCCTCTGACACCAAGCTGGTGCGCTGAGCCCCCACCCCAGGCTGCAGCCTGGGGAGACCCCTCCGCTGGACTTGACAGCACAGGGGTCGCGAAGCCCCAAGTCCTGCCTGGCGCGTTCTCCCTGATCTGTACTTATCAGGCTAGCTGGCAGCAGGCTGCCCCAGGTGCCTGGAGAAGGAGCTGGGGGCTGTCATTCTCTCCGCGGACCTCCACTCCGAAGAGAGGGAACGCCCGCTCCCCGCCACCCCGCCACCACCCTCCTGCATCCCCTGTGGCATTGTCCCCAGCCGCCACCAGGCCTCTTACCGGCCGGTATTGAACGCAGTGAGCAGGGTCCGGAGGCGGCACTGCCGGACAAGTTCAGGCACGGGCGGTGGTGGCTGTCTCAGCAGAGCTGGGTGCGTCTCCAGCGCCAGCTGCAGGTCCAGGATATAGTTGATAACATGCTGCAGGATTTCCACTTTGCTGACTTTCTTGTTGGGCGGGATGGTGGGCACCAGCCTCCGCAGGCGACTGTAGTAGTCGTTCATATCGCACTGCAGGCACAGCGACAGCTCGTCGGCCGCCGCCTCGGCTGCCTTGCAGTGCGCTGCCGCCACAGTGGTCGCGGCAGCCGAGCCGCCCAGGCTGTGGCCATGTTGGGCCAGATAGCGCAGCGCCAGCTCCCCGCTGCCGCAGCCCGAAGGGCGCACCAGACTCACCGCCTTCATCGCGTGCGCCCTGCACCCTGTGCGAAAGGACTTGATGGGGCGTGCAAGGGAGGTAGGCAAGATCCGCTTGGCCCCCGCCTGCGGCCGGCTCCTCTCCCCTTGCTTTCGGGCCCAGCGCACTCGGGGCTCCCTGCGATCTGAGCCCAACAATTGATGGAAAGGTCGCTCAGGTTTTGCGAGGGGAATCTCTGCTCAGTGGGCGACACTGGGCCCGAACCAAAAGACAAGAAAAGTCGGAAGTACCGGTGGAAAAGTAGCCCACCTGGGCCCCCTTGTTACTCCCTTCGGAGCTGAGACTAAGCGGGACCGCCGTCGCCACCGCCGCGCTCCCCTAGCCCAAGAGCTCCCCACTCAGGCACCGACTCACTACCGCGCCTCCTCCACTGCGCTCTCCCCCTGCCCGCAGTGCAGCTGTATTTATTGAGCCACGTCCCCAGGGGGCGGGGCGAGCGCGTGGGCCTGGTAGCTGCGCAACTGGAGGGATCTGGGTCCCGCGCGCAGGCTGGTGCGTAGAGGGAGGTGGCGAGGGTGGGGGCTTTGGGAGGTGCTGGGAGGCGGGGAGCCGGGCAACCCCAGCGGCGGGAGGGGTGGGGAGTGGGGAGTGGCCCGCTAATCAGGAGGGCAGTGCCACCTCAGGGAATGACGCTTGGGCCAAAGGGAAGAGCACTCCATTCCATCAACGCTGTGGGTTGGGGTTCTGACCAAAGAGTGCAAGGTGGGAGTCGGGGCAGGCTGGTGTGTGCCCAGGGGAGGGGAAACGTGAGAGAAGTTCCTGCGAAGAACTGCGGGAATGTGGGGCTGGAATTCACTCTCCTCCCGCCTAGGCTGCTGAGGGAGCGCTGGGCCCTGCTCACGGATTCCCTGCCACTCCCAACAGCGCGGCCCACTCTGGGATTCCAGTGCCTTAAGAAAGACGCGCTGTGCAAGAAGTTGTGTTCCATATTTTCCCTTCCGTTTCATTATTCGCCTTTTGACAATTGCTGAAACCATAATGATGGGATGGAATGTGGAGCCTTCCGTTTTCTTTCTTTCTTTCATTTAACGCTAAAGCTTAGCAAAAGAAAAGAGAAAGCGCAATCGAATGCAGGTTTTATGGTGAAGGAAAATATAAATAAAACAAAACCACAAAACCGTCAGGGGTTTTTCTTTTACTCATCTAGATGCATAAGTGGGCTAAGGAAATGCAACTGCCTTCTAAATAAATTAGAGCGCGGAAAGATTAAAAATGCATGGACAAGGAGTATTTCAAATTCTGCTATGACATATAATATTAATCCGTTTTATGTAAAATTCATACCTGTAACTTAATTTAGGCCATTAATGCACCACTTCACGCATTAGTGTATCCTGCTTTAAATAAGGTGGTGAGAATGTCCACAGTCTCCTTTGGCAACAAAGCATAAAATTCATACTTCTAGTCCTGAGATCCTGCTTGGGCCCCACCCTGCAAAAACACCTGTTCATTAAGGACGTTTTGTGTTCGATTTCTAACGGAAAAGCTGTCCTTCAAGGGTTCAAAATTAAACTGCACAATGAACTCTGGAGGGGCATTGTGTGTACCCTTCAAGAAATAATTAAGCCCTTCAGATGTGAAATGAGCATAAAAACTCTTAGGTAGTGGGAAAATGAATTTTGAGTGGCTTCACCCTGCAAACCCTCCCAAACACACTTGGAGATGAATTATCCAAAGAATTTTCTTCCTTCATGTACATGGCATGGATTGCTGCCTTCATTTTCATTGGAAATTGAGAGAAAGAGATGTGGACCTCATTTCTTAGGGTCTACCCTCTGTGTGGACTTGGTTTTCTTCCTGTCTGCCTTCCTTCCCAGAACTGAAATACTTGTAGAAGACAAGTATTTTGTTTCACCATGTGGCTGCTTTATGACAATTGGTCATAAAGCACATTCCTTTTTCCTGATGAAGGAAGAGCAACTATTTAATATTGGCTTCTCAGGGAGATGCATTAACCTCCTGTCCCCTAAACCTCATTCATTGCTGCCTCTAATGTTTGTTTAGAGGCAAATGACACTCTCATTTACATATGTGCCTGTGCAGGATAGTCTCCATTTATCAAGAAAATCAGAATTATACAAGTCAAAAGAAGGATTTTCTTCTCAAACAAGGCCTGGTCTTATACATTTGTAAAGTAATATAAATATACACAAAGAGAATACTGTGATTTTAGACAGATAGCTGGGGGAGGGAGCCCCAGTGGGTGGAAGCTATTTTCTTGGAACCTGTCATATCAGCACAGATGATAATGATAAATGGATATAGGTACAGATGTTTTGTTCCATGATTTTTCTTGTACATAGAATTTTAAATCTGCTTCCAAATGAAAAACCCAAGAGTTTTCAAAATTGAAGTATGTGAATGTGTCCAGGGCACACCCATATTTAAATATTTTATACATTCTAACTTGATTAAAATTTAAATTTTAAGTATGTGACACAAAGGAACAATCATATTTATCATTTTTGCTAGATCTCAAAATGAGCCACACCTTGGGTATGGCAAATGCCAAATGCCACAGTTTAAAGTTTTGTTGGAGGTAGTTTTTGTGTCTGACTTAAAGTTAGAAAGGGTGACTTTCTTTGGGAGAAGGGAGTTCAAAGAATGTATCTTAGCGACTTGATCAAGAACATCCAGGAAAACTGTGATCTTCAAATCCTGCCAGCAGAGTAGGCACGAGCAGTTAACTGTATTCCTCCTTTTGAAGGTGGGAAGATATGAAGACTTTGAAAAAAAAATAAAACTTTATATAATAGGAATAAGAATATGATCCTGTCCTTTTTGTCCCATGAAACTAGAGAATAGTGGAGGCCCTGAAATCATAAGACTCCTGGCACTGAGAGTTCAAAACAGAGTTCATTCAGCAGTTACCAGGTTTTGAATAAACTATGCAAGCCACATTATTTCTACTGCTCAGAGAAAGACATTTAGTTTACCTGTAGCTCTTGCTTTAATATCAAAGTGTTTTACTTGCGCTTGTGAAAATGAGATGGGCTGGCCCAGAGCTCATTATAATGGACATTCTAGGTCCCCTCACATTCACTCAGTGGGCCTGGGGTGAAACATGCATAGAAGGAGCACTAGGAAACCTTGTGACCAGGGTCATATACACACCCCTCCCAGCACAAAGAGATCTGCAGTGCTACCTGGGGAGCATTCTAAATGCCAGTTGGACCCTTGCAGATCTGTGACACCCAGGCTCTGAGATTTCACAGTCACCCTGTTTACCCCTAAACAGGGGCACCCAAGCATATGGGGCTTTTCAGCCTGATGTCTCTAGGAGTGGATACTTTCTTCTTCAAGGATTGGTGGGGAATAGTGGGTGGGCTCAGACCTACAGAAAAATATGTGTTTCCATACCTTGGTCACTCTCCAGGTGTAAGTGGTTGCTGATGGAGGTACACACATTTTTGGGGGGCATAACAAACCACTCTGTACTCTACAGTAGGAATGTCCCTTGCTCCAAAAGAGTAAGTTGGACAATGTGGGAACTGGAGCTCAAGGCTGCTATACTAAGCACTAGTGTTGATACAAACTTACTCCTGCTGCCTTTAGGTTGCTGATGCCAGGCTGGAAACACTGATAACCTCTTGGTTTGCTTAGTCTTACAAAAAAGGCTTACAGCAAAAGGATGTTGTAAATTCAGTGTGGCCTACTAGACATGGCCCGGCAAAATACCTATCCCAGGAAGTTTCAAAGGTAGTCTGGTTTAATAGGATGTAGCTATGTTTTAAAAAGTCCTCCTCAGGCTGGAAAAAAAGGAAGGAAAAATGGCATTTTTTTTTTACCTTGGAGATATGAAGAGTTTAGTTTCTGAAGTCGATAGATAGTCTGTGCTCCAATTTTGGCTTCCTTGCTATCTACTTTTATATCATTAAACTAGCTTCCTAAACACTTATACCTTTCATATATTCAATTACAATAAAAATTATATGTACTTCATAAGGTGCTTATTCAATACACACACACACTTAAGTGGCCTCTGTGCAAGAAAGTGTGTTTAGTGAATGTCACATAGTAAGTGGGCAATGTTAAAATTTTTGTTGCTTTTGGTAAATATTATCTCACAGTCTGTGGCTTGTCTTTATATTCACTTCATCTCTTTCAAGATAAGAACTTTTAAATTTTGGTGAAGTCCAGATTGTCAGTGTGTCCTTTTAAAGATCAGCCATTTGGTATTATACCTAACAGATTTTTTTATAATTCAGGGAGACATAAATTTCTCCTATGTTTGGGTATCTGGTCCTTGTTTTCTGTATTATGTTTAGGTCTATGATTTATTCTGGAGGTTTTTTATTTTGTATGTGGTACAAGATATGGGTGGATATTGATACTTTTGCATATTTTAATTCAGTTGTTCCTGAAATTTTGTTGAAAAACTTTTTTTGTGTGTTAAATTGCCTTTGCAGTTTTGTCAAAAGTCATTGTATATAGGTGCCCTTCTATCTGTCCTCTAAATTCTGCTCTATTCTTCTACTTACTAGTTTTTATGCACAGCCATATTGTGTTTATTACTAAAGCTTCATAGTAAGTCTTGAAAGCAGATAATGTTGGCCATTGAGCTTCCTGCTGCGTTCCTCTTTTTGACTATTCTGGGTATATTGCATTTTCCTATGAATTTTTGAGTCAGTTTTTTAATTCCTTCCAAGAAGGACTTACATTCAAAATATATAAAGCATGGAGAGCTCACTAGGAGAGTGCCTGTGTAGCATGCATGAGCCTCTGGGTTTGATTCCTAGCACAGAAAAAAAAAAGTGTTCACAAAACATTTAAAGTATCTCTACCCATGATATATAATGAACTCTCAAATTCAACCATAAGAAAGTGAACAACCCCAATTTTAAACGTGGGCAAAAGAGTTGTCCAGACAACCTAGTAAAGAAGAAATAAAAATGGTAAATAAAGACATGACAAGCTGCTTGATATCATTGGTCATACGAAGCATATGTTTCACAACTACAATGAAGCACCACCACGTACCTGTGAAAACTGCTAAAATTAAAGACTGATCATGCTAAGTATTGATGATTCTGGAGAGCAGCTATCATGCACTGTTGGTGGATAGGAATATAAAATGAGGAAGACTACCTTGGAAAAGAATTTGTCAGTTTCTTAAAAAGTTAAACATTGCTAGAGGTGGTGTGTGTAAGCTCACCTACTAGGGAGGTCAAGGGAGGAGGATCACAAGTTTGAGGCGAGCCTCAGCAATTTAGCAAGACCCTGTCTCAAAACAAATAGGCTGGAGATGCAGCTCAGTGGTAAAGCACCCTTGTGCTTAGTTCAATCCTCAGTAAAACACACACACACACACACACACACACACACACACACACACACACACACAGTAAACATACCTATCATAAGGCCCATCCATTCCACTGCTAGGCAACTGTTCTAGTCCAAGAGAAATCAAATGATCTGAGGGCCATGAGGGGTCACAGAGAGGCATAGGAATGGAGAGTGTGTTCATTATTTTATTTGCTCTGCATCGTGTCACTCTGAGCCAGCTATCACAGCATTAAAGAAATGGTGGCAAGCTGCCTCCAAAGAAGGTATGAGGCATGAACTGCTGTAGTGGACAAGCCAGCCGCTATGGCTGTCCATGACCACATTCTTTCACTGGCTATAAATGAACTATGCTGAAAACCACACCCTTGTTTCATGTTGTTCTGGTGAGACATGGATTCAAGACTCTGAGAAGGACCGACCTAATTATTGGAAATGTTCTCACTGTGCAGAGTGTTCTGCACTCCTGCCTCTGTGCTTCCTTCAGCTGTAGCCTCTGCTGCCTCAGTCACCCTAAGTCACAGCTGCTTTGGCAAGAACCCCCAGTGGGTGGAGAAGGAAGAAACCTCATCGTGCCATATTTAGGGTGGTCTAGATTTTCTCCTCTGACTCTTTCCTTAGGAAGAAAGGTGAATATTCTAACAGGACTAAATACTTTCTATTGCTCTGTCCAGAGTAGGAAACAAAAATTCCTAATGGGTACCATATTTTTTCTCCCAAAACTCTGTTACTTGGTCTGTTACTCAGATCTTTTTGTGACAGGAGGGAGGAATCCTAGGGATAGACTGAGGATTAACTGGTTTTGAAAGTCCCAAATAAGCAATGGAAAGGAATAATTTGTGCATGCTGGTCCCGCTTTGTGTCCTCTGATGTCTATGCTGGTATTGAAGGGGGCTATTATGAGGTAAAATGGTCGTGAAGATGCCAAGGAGTTCAAAGGCTTGCTGTAGTTCCCTGGTATCCTTAAGTAGAGAAATTAAGGGCAAGGATATTATTACTACTACTTAAAACTTCAACCCAGAGGATGTAGATGTGCTGATGTTGCTGCAATTTTGTTTCATCCAGTTATTGTCACAAGGAGAGGCATCACCAAGCACTATTCCCTTCACAGAGCAAACTGTTGCTAGATTCACACTAACAGAGGGGTTTTAATTCTATTTCTCTTTCCTATAAGAGAATATGAAATAATTCCAAGATACTGAAAAAAATGGTACTTAATGTGTTTTGACTATGTAGAGGAAAACCACTTAAACAGTGAAAAAACTGCAAATCACATTTTGAAACTGAATACTGATCATGCTGTGAGTCCATCTTGGTAAATCTGCCTTTATGGAAGAAAAAGCTCTCCCATTTACTTGATACCTAGGTCATGGTTCCTAAGAACTGATACAATGTTTAAGACATTTGCAACTTTTTTTTTCCTGAAGAGAAATTTTTCAGACATTTTTGTAGACCCCCACACAATTTCCATGGGCTGTCGGATAGGAGTTGGATCCAAGGAGCTTGGTCCCCGCATCAGCAAAGGCCTGTGTGGAAAGCAGGAGAATGGTATGAAAACTCACTTGTTTGTGAAATGATCAAAGTAGTGCAGTTTCTCTACTAGTAAAATGTGCAGTAAATCTTAAAGGAATTAAAGATGCAGAATTAAAGGAAAATGAGCACTTAACTGCACTTTATGAATACTGGTAATTCTGTGTTAGGACAGTCCACTTTAAATGAAACCATCTTCAGGGAAGGAATTACAAAAATATATTTTTTTCTTGAAGAGAATTAAATCAAATACATAATTTTTGGGGATTAAAAGTCTTAATCAAATATCTTTTCTTAAAATATGACTCGTTGACAAAAAAAAAAAAAAAATCCCAAAGTGTGACCCAACATGCATTCTTGGTCTGCTATGGTTATATTTACCATTTTGAAAACATCTTGTTCATGAGGTTAAAGTTAATGCTTGATTCTCTGTTTATATCATGTTTTCAAAATGGGCAAAATGGGTGTCACCAGGAAGAAATATGACAGTTACAGTAACAGTGCTGCAAAAATGTAAAGTACGTTTTCATCACAGTATGTAGGCACAGGCCTGGAGCCACCAGACATAAAGGAACTGGCTAAAGATGTTTTTAACATAGTCATTCATTCATTCTTCTGTGTTTATCTTGAATCTACAACCTGTAGTGTATGAAATGCTTTTGCCTCTCAGCAGATTGCTAAGTGGACAGTGTTTGGCACCTTCCAACGTGCTGTCCATTAACAGTATCCTCAGACCTGCCAGCTTTCATCTCTGGGAACACAGCGGGAAGAATGGAAATGCTTTCTGTATTCAGCTTCTAGAAAACCATCCTCATGTGCTAGTGACACATATACTTAAAACCTCTCTACTTGAATTCTCCCAAACTTACTCTCCCTCCCCACCTGTAAGATGTTGTTTACTGATCCTTCTCCAAAACTGTTCCAATGGAATTCAGTCGATTGGAGTCAAGCCAAAACAAACATGTATGGTACATATATTATAGGACAAGACTGTGTTTAAAAAACAGGAAGTCCCTTACTCTTTACAGAGCTTGCTGTTTAGACAATGTTTGAATGAACTGAAAATCAGTTAATGCAATTCAGTATGTACATGCAAAGATAGAGCAGGCAGTGGCAGAGGACAAAGCCTGCAGTAAAGGCAGCTTCATACAGGCTGGGAGAGTTGCTAGGGTGGCCAGAGGGATGGCTTCATCAAGGGAGATGTCCCAGGAGGTCCGAAGACTGAAGAGCATCTGCAGAAGCATGGAGAAGAGCCCCTCCAAGAGTCCAGCTGGTTCTCTGCTTCACCTGGTTCACCTCTGAAATTTCTTACATTCAATTAGTCCCTTCCTTCCTCATCTCATGCTAGTCTTTCTATGTTAAGTGTTTCCCACTCACTCTTGTTCTTCAGTGCAATCAAAAACATGTTGGGACTTAGTGATACATAGCCTCTTCCTCCAGGAAACCATCCATCATTCATTCCCTGATGATAATCACTTAAAAATAACATTGGTTTTTCATTTTGCAATCAAAGCATATACATATTGAAAAAAATCAGAAAATACAGACAAATATAAAATGGAAATAAAGGTCATCCATGAACCCACATCCAGATAAAAACCTCTGTGACTATTTTATTGTACATACGTCCAGATTTTCCCCACCCATGTGGATATTTTTCCTTGAACAAAAATTACAGTGTACAATACTTATCCTTGGAAATCTAATTTTTTGCTTCATGTAGCGTGAATCTATTTCCTAAACAAAACTTACCTGTGGCACAATTTCTGTGGTTGCATAGGATTCTTGCTTTGATTTGCCTTAACCTATTTAACAAACACTTTATTACAAATATTTTTATTATTTCCATTTTTGTCATGTTCTCTTATCATGTCTGATGGGCTTATTTCATCTTAATATTACACATTACCCAACAGGTTGCATTTATTGACATGTCACTGTGCAATTATTTTCAAGTTATGTCTGTGCTATGGTTTGGGTGTGTCCCCTAGAATTCAAGTGTTGGAACCAAATGTCTAGTCATATGTTAATGATGGGGGCAAGACCTTTGGGAGGTGACTGCATCAATAGGGATCTGTCCTGATGAATGGACTCATCCATTCATGGGTTAATGGATTAATGGGATATTGAGGAAGTGAGTTAGGTATCATAAGGGTGATTTGTTAAGAAATCTAGATTGGCCATTATTCATGAGCCCCCTCAGCATGTCATGCCCAGAACTGCCTTGGAATTCTACAGAGTTCCCACCTGAGGAATGTCCTCCCCAAATGCAAGTCCTTGACCTTGGTCTTCCTAGCCTCTAGAACTATAAGAAATTAATTTCTTTTATTTACAAATTAACCAATCTCAGGCATTTTAGTATAGCAACAGAAAACAGGAAGATAGGAGTGTGTATTTGTAAGTTTTCCATGAAGTCAAAGCATCTTAGAGGCATGGGCAGTTTTTCCTTATTAGGAATTATTCATATAGCAAGTGTTCACTGCTGCTCAGATGGGTTGGCACAGTCTGCTAGGATGACATCTGAATGAACATTTGTCTGGGGGTGACCTGCAGATTTTGCCCACTGTTCAAACAGTGGCTGGCCTGTTGGAATGGAGAGCAAAAGGAACAGGAGCAGATAGTAGTGGATCCACTGGTTCAGCTGATGGCCCAAGAAGGTTCCAGTTCACTTCCCAGGAAGCTTTGGGAAAACTGCTAGAACTTTAGATTATGAATTCGCTAGAGATTTTCTCAGGTGAGGAAAGGACAAACCACACAGGGGGAAAGCAGAGCACCTGATGCTGGAGATCAAGCATGGGAGCCATGAGAGGGTGTCTCATTGCACCTGCAGGTCTTGCTGCTTCTCGCTCCACTCTGGATTCACAGCTTCACTAAACTTCCTGTTCCTTCCTTTGAACTCTATTTCTTGCTCAATCATCTTCTGCAACGAAGACATGAACACAGTTCCAGACAAGGTGACAATGAAGTATATGTCCCTTCTGCACACCACCCAGCCATCCGACCTACCCTATTGGCCACAGGTGTTTTATTCACCTGGATCAGGCCAGTTTTCTTCTGAAGTTATAGTGACCCCCACTCTTGTAACTTAAAGGGGGAAAACACTCTCTGTCTGTTGGTCAAAACCTAAACAAGGAATAAATAGTAAAATGCAATTTTTGTCCAGTTTCCTTTTGGAAATTCAGATGCCCATTCATTTTATTGAACAGCCAAACAGAGCTGTGTAACTTAAGATAATGGTTCCAGTGAACGTATAAATTTAGAAATGGCTATTATATCATCAATATAGTTGTTTAGGGTATGATGCCATTGAAGGTGGCCCCTCCTGAGACTGCTTTTGGACGCCCCTCCAGTGGCTTTCCAAGTGTTAGCTGATTTATCCCTCAACATAGCCAAGGGTGTCACTGTCACACTCCTGTCTCACAGGTGGACCAGCGGAGGCCCAGTTTGATTGGCAGCTGTTGAGAAGCAGAGCAGGATGTGACAGGCGTCCCTACTCTGCAGTTCTGCCCTGAGTCATTATGCTGCCCAGGAACCTGGAGCAGGGTTGGGCGCACACTGAGGGGCCCTGAAGGAGATGGGAATCTGCAGAGCCCATGAAACCAGGGCTCTTGGAGGTTTGCACTGTTATAGTTCGTGCGGAATGACCCCCTAAGATTCATCTGTTGAAGGCCCGGTCCCCAAGGCAGCAATGTTCAGAGGTGGGACTTTGGGGAGTTAATTGAATCATGAGGGCTTTAGCCTCATCGTGGATTGATCCACTGATAGATTAGGATTTTAATGGCATTGTTGGGAGGAGTTGGGAACTGTAGGAGGCGGGACCTCACTGGGTGAAGTAGGCCTCTGGGGTGTGCATCCTGCTGGTTACAGCTTGTCCCCACCCACTTCCCTGCATTCTCTCTCTCTCTCTCTCTCTCTCTCTCTCTCAGCTTCCTGGCTGCCACAAGGAGACAGCTTTCCTCTGCTGCACCCTTCTGCCTTGATGTCCTACTTCATCTCAGGCCTAGGTGACCAGGACCAAAACCTCTGAAAACATTAACCTAAATAAATTTCCTCCTCTAAGTTGTTTTTCTGAGATATTTTGTCACAATGTTGGCAACGGACTAACCCAGATGTCCCCAGGACAGCAATGTCTACCTTAAGGCTGCCTTGTTTTTACGTCAGCATTGCCTGTCCAAATTCTGTTTTCTTGTTTTTAGCCTGGTGTGTCTTTTCCATCCCTCTTCTTTCTAACCTTCTGCTCTGTCCTGTGTTGTATTGTTTTATGTTACATGATTCTTTCTACATATTTAGACCTTTTTTTCAGATAATGATATGATCTTGACAAACCTTTTCACAGATTTTGATAATATTTTTCATATTTCTTACTTTTTCATCCTTTAAACACTGTTCAGGATTCTGAGTGGGGAAGAAAAAAGCTAAAGATTTCCTGGTGGAGATACAGCAGATATTATCCACAAGGTGCTATGGAGTCTGAATATACTCTGCCTATGTGTTTAGGATCCCAATCCAAGAGATCAGTGTAGACAGATGCCTGGCCCGTGATCCTTAGGGATGATTGGCAGAAGCTAGTGCTAAGCCACTCTGCAGGGGTATTTGCATGACCCCAGACATTCCATTGAGAATGAGGTCACAAATCAAATGCAAAACACAGGGAAAATTATTCACCATGATTCATGTGCTTAACTCTGTCTTGCTTGAGACTTGGAGAGCCTTTTGAATCTGAACTATCATGCATTTTAGAAAGCTGCAAAATTCTTTTAAAATAGTCTCTCTGCCAGTTTCTCCAGTTCTTTTTGGAAAACATCTTTGTAGACTTACATTGGGCCTTCTCATTTTATTCTATGTGCCTCTTAACAACACTTTCATGTGTCTGTATATAGATATCCCTTGATTTATGATGGGGTTATGTCCAACAAACCCCTCATAAATTGAAAATATCAGAAGTTGCAAATGCATTGAGTCTAACCCAAAAAGCATCCTGCCTTAGCCACACAATAGATTGTATACTGTAGAGTCATTGTTTTCCCCTCATAATCTGGGGGCTGACTAGCAGCAATGCCTTTCTGCCCCCACCCATAATCATGACAGAGGATTATACTGCAGATCACTATCCCTGAGAAAGAACAAAAATCAAAATCTATATATTTAGGAATTTATTTCTATTAAAATAATACATATGCAATGTTTAAAGCTAAATAAGTTCTACTAAGACTTAGGATATAATAAAGAAATCCCCTGCCTCACACAAATTCCTACTCCCAAACCTAGTGTTTTCAACTTGTTTCTTCTGACATTTGCCTCTGCATTACTACATTATGATAATGCTACTGTTTTCAGGTTTGGATTTTATCTACTGATTTCTTACTACAGAAATGAGGAATTTCCTCTTATACCTGTATGACAATGTTCCCCTTCCCTTTGTTATCTTTCAAATTTTTCCCAAAAGTTTTTCTTCCTACTATCATTTTTAAAATTTTCTAAATGATTATTATTTTCTTTCTGCAGCGGTTTCCTTTTTTTAATTACCTCCTGTTCTTGATTCATGTATATACTATCTTTTTCTCCTCCTCCTCCTCCTCCTCCTCCTTCTCCCTGAGGACATTATCAATAGTTGCTTGTCTTTTCTGATTTTTCTGCTTCTGCATGTTGCTTCCATTTCTTCAAAGTTATTTTCTTTTCCTTTTTGATATAGAACATTCAATTGCTTTCTAATCCTCGCTTTTAAATAGGAGCCTGGGCAAACATTATAAGACAATTGAGGGAAGTGTTCATAAAAAAAGACTACATGTTTTCTTTTGCTCAGCTTTCTAAAAGGGACAACCTGCACATCTATGCTCTGGGAGTAGACTTTGGATGCCCATGCTCTCCAAACCAAGTGCAGGAGGGAACGTGAGGCTCATAATATAGTACTCGGATCACCTACTCCTACTTCCACCTTCTTGTGGGCTCCGCATTAGCCTTCTCAAGCTACATGCTGTTAGTGATGTCTTATCGTGCATCTCCTCCCTGTTCCCTTTGCTCCTGAAGTGCCTGCCTTCCTTTCACCATTGTTACTTCAGTGGAATTTGTAGGAAGGAGGAGTGATAAACGATTGTGTTACAAGAAACATTTATGTTTAAACAGAAACCTTTTCTTGTTTCTTAACTTCTTTCACTGTGTTACATTCTGAATAATAATTCCACATTTTTCTAATCCCTGAGGACTTGACTACTACTTCTCCTGGTTTCTTCTCTTTCTTCTGTTCCTTGTTTTGTGTTTCCTGAGTCACCTTCTCCTTTACCTAAAACATTTACTCTCCTAGGTGATTTTTTTCTTTCTTTTCTTTCTTGCATGTGTGTGTGTGTGTGTGTGTGTGTGTGTGTGTGTGTGTGTGTGCATGCGCATGTGTGGTGGGGATCAAACCCAGGGCACTGCCCATGTTAGGCAAGTGCTCTGCCACTGAGCCACACTCCAGTCCACTCTTCTAGGCTTTAATTTTGAGTCCAAGCTCATCTCTGGTGGACAGGGGAGGCCTACTGTCCACTCCATAGGAGTGTTGGGGAGGGTGTGTTTTCATGTTTCCTCTGTAAACCACAGAATTTCACTGGCTTGAGATTTTTTGTTGTTCTTACTTTTCAAGATTCCTGCACTTTTTGGATGATGTAAATTTAGACTCTGCACTTAAGCTATGTCTAAAAGTAGTGTTTTGACTTTTCCTTGGAGACTTGAAAATTATTTCTTGCCCAGATCCCAAGGCAAGAGAAACCTCCTGCCACTCCTTGGGCCCAGAGGACAACCTCTCTTCTTTCCTTCTGCACTCAGGTGGAGTGGTGGGCTCTCTGCTCCTGCACGTTCTGTTTGACGATGCCAGGGTTGGGATTCTGCAAACCATATTTCCCCTCTGTCACTAAAAGGGAGGAGGCTCCTCTCTCCTTTAGCTTTTGCTCATCAGGTTCTCCGAGTGAGGATGGAAGGGGAGTGAGAGAGGACACTCCCACTTCCTATCTGCTCCATTCCTGAAGCATCACTCCAGCCAGGATCTCATTGTGGCTATCCATGGTTCTATTCCTGGCTTATTTTCCCACCACCAATAACACCCTTATTGTACCCAGAGACACCAGTACCAGCTGGCAGCACCCGTTCCCGAGACTGGGTCTTGGCTCTGTGTGGACCCTCCTCTAAGTTCTACTGAGCTCACTCTTGGACAAGAACACATGGATCTAGATAAATAGCTGGTTGTGGTGGGCAGCTTCAAAGATGGCCACTGTTAGCACAAAACAACTGAGCCACGTGCAAATTTCACAGATCAGCACAGTCTTTATTCAGTGGTGGAGTCATGCATCTTATAGACTCAATTTCCCAATGGAAAATGAGCCTCTGGCCAAAGTGGGATTCTGTGCTTATATATCCTACACTGAGAGGTGACTTAATTATTGACAGAGAGGGTAGGTTTGGGCACTCAGAAAACAGGTTTTTGAGAATTTTAAATTTGTTTTTCTTGGGCAATATTTTTACTTGGGGAAGAATGGAGGGTCTGGGGTCAGTGTTCAGTGCTTCTCTTTCCCTTCAGGGTCCCACTGTACTGTCACTGGTGAAGCAATTATTTGGGAAAGGATCAATGCTTTGGCTTCCTCCCAGAGACTACCATTCTGGGCTGGATGAATATGTCCTCCCCAAGCATTGTAGTGTCACTATATGATGTTTGCTTCATTCCCAGGGATTGTCCTGCACTGGAAAAGGATGGACTGGGAAAGGATCGATGTTATCAATGTGTTCTTTCTCAGCCCCTCTTCTCAGGCCACACGATTTGGGGCTTGCCATTTCCCATATCTGACCACCCCAGCCTTCTCTCTCTGTTATTTGTACTCTGGTGTAGCCCCATCCCTTTAATGCGAGCTGACAGACAAATTGATAGTGGCACAAATGGTGGGGACCTGCCTCTGAGACCAGGTCACAGAAGCCCTGGTCTCCATCTTTCCCTCTCCTGCCTCTTGCTTGTTCTCTCTAGAAATCCAGCCACCATGTGGCTAGTTGTTCCCTGGAGAGGCCCAGAGGCTGGGAGAGCAGAGGGGAGCCTCTGGCCCACACATGAACGGAGGCTCTGGGTCAACAGCTTGTGAGGAGCTGAATCTTGCCAACAGGAGTAGGCTTGGAGGCAGAGCCATGCCCTGTTGAAACCTTGAGTGGAACCTTATAGGGATGCTGAGGAAAAGGCCCAGCTAAGCCCAGCAGGATGAGTGACCCAAAGAAACCATGAGCTAATTAATGTGTGGTTGTGTTTTTAGGTTGTGAAGGTTTGGGATCATTTCTTACGTCGCCACAGATGATCAATGCAATTCACTTCTGACAACAGAACATCTTTTTCATGGTGGCAAATCTTCAGAGATTCTGGCTGCAGTGGTTACAGTGGTATTCTTCCTTTCTCAAGGGGCTCAAAACCCATCATATCTCCCAACATGCTATTTAAACCCTGGCTCTCGGCTGTTAGGGCCCGTGTCCAAAATCTGCCGCTCAGGGTGTCATCTTGCAAGCTCATCCTTAGTTTCTGGCAGCACCTTAAAATTTCTTTTACTTTTTAACTTAACTACATCTTTAAAACACATTGAAATGTTTGTCCAGGATTCTACTGTGTTTTAGGAAGTGGCTTGTCCCTCCAGCTCAGTTTTCCCCATGGCCAACTGTTCAAAGTCAAACACAAGGCCTGGACATTGCTGCAAAGGATAATTAAAAATTAGGAAGTCTCTGTATTTTAATTCTCAATATTGAAACAGATTGATCTTTACCAGTTGTTAAAAGGCAAACTCTAGTTAGTAGTACAAATGATCTCCCAGGATGAATACCATTAGGGCAATCTGGCAGCTTAATCGCTTCCTCCTGGATGACTTATGACTTGGAACAGATAGGAAAGGAGGGTATCAAAACAAGTGCTTGAAGTGCAAAGATAAAAATGTTAATAATTAGTAACAGCTAGAAGCAAAGTTAATTCTCAATGGGCCTGTAATGCCAGCTATTTAATGCAAATTAACAAATGACAATTTCATGTGAAGGACTTGAAAGCTAATATTCTAATTTTCTAAGTAAGATCAATAACTCAACAAACAATAATGTGTTTCAGAAAGGAATTGAGAACTAGAGCAATAACTTTATTTTAGAGATAAGTGAAATGCTACATAAAGTTTATATTTGTGGATCCAAAATTAGACTAAATTAGAGTTGGGTGCCACATGCATTCGAAGGACAGCCTCATAAAAATGACAAGTGTGAGCAATAGCTGATCACACCGTGATAAAACCTGTCCGATAACACCAGATAATGAGCCATTGCTTACCTCTCTGGAGGATTACAAAGGGGACTTCTGAGTTTAAATGGTGTTGTTTTGAAGTCTTGGATCTTGTGTTTTCAGTAAGAGCTTTGTAAATGAGTAATGGAAGAGCATGCTGCTTTCTGGTGCTGGTCTGCTCAGGATGAATCATTTTGACCTGAAAGATAAAAAACATACTCTTGTGTTTAGACTGTAAGCTCACTGTGACCAGGAGCAACATTATTTTTTGGTCTGGTTCATATAAAGCACTAAATAAGCTGGTAACTTCATTTGTGCTGTCCCTCACAATTGATAAACATATTCACACTTCATCTCGCTTTATCCTTAAAACCAAACTGGGGGGCAGGTGTTCTTAGCACATTTGGTAGAAGAGGGGGCTGAGAACTACAGAGGTGTGAGGGGCCATGACTCTGGCAAACCCAAGGTCCAAGCTTCCTCCCTGGGATTAGCTGTGCTCTGTCACATTCAAGATGGTTTGAATGGCCCCTGCTCTGTCCCCCCAGGGACACCTGCCTCTGCCATCCCTGGCATGGCTGGTGAAGCTGAATGGGTGGTCTCCTGTACCGTCCTTCAGCATTTTCCATGTGCTGGGTCTTCTACCTGTCCTGATATTTTCCTCACAGTCTTTCATTTTGAATTTGGTGTTTATCAGACAGAATCCGAACCCAATATTCAACAATGGACTGTAGACACCTGCTTTCTTCTCAAGTTCTCCCTCTCCCTTACCCTGCCCCTTTACCTGGGTATTATTATTATTTTAACTTCAATTAAAATAAAAACACATTTGTATTGAAGTGTATGTGCACACAGAAAAAACTCCATGCGTTCATTTTTCAACAACAAAACAGGCTCCTATGGTTTTGGCTCTGAGAAAGAAACTAAGTTGCCAGCTCCAGAAAACCTTCCGGTCCCTTCCCTGTTACCACCCCCTCAAAAGCTCACCATTTGTGTGCCTTCTAACTGCATGCATGTGCGTTGATTGCTTTTGTAGACTTAGAAATGAAATCTTCGGGTCTGGCTCCTTGGGTGTGAGGTCCAGCTCAGGTGTGTTCACGCTCCACAGAGCACTGTCCCATGGTGATGCTATAGTTCCAGTACAATCTATCATTTTACGTAACATGAAATAATGTATGAAATAGAACAGAAACCATCAAAGGACAAAAGCACAATGTTGTTTAAAGATCTCCCGTGGCTTTATTTTCTGTTCTGGAACTGGGCATCATGAGCGTTCCCAGAGCCAGGCAGAGGAGGCTCCTTACATAGACAGGAAAGGGCTTCAATAAAAGGTAGATTTATCACTGCAAAGTTATTTTCCTTGTAAGGTGGGGACAGGAAGACGGACAAGAGAAAAATAACTGATTGGTTAAATCAGGTTACCTCAGGCCACTATTTTTTTGTTGTGTGTGTGTGGGTGGGTGTGTGTGTATAAGAATTAAAGCTGAAGGAATTTTATTATTATGCCAGTCGAAACTGTCCTGATTGGAAAATTTGGCTATTACCTTTCTACCTGTGATTTTTTGGAGTTCAGATAAACAGCTTAGTTTCAGCCAGGTGAAACATTAGTGCAAGTGACTCCATTTTGATTTTTTAATCTGGTCGGTTGGTACCTAGTGCAGGAACTTATTTGAAAACCAAGAAAGAAGGGCTCTAATTTCCATTTAGCAACACTAATTGTGTAATACCTATAATTATCCATTTTATAGGTAATAGGCATTTGGATGGTTTCCAGTTATGGGTTATTATTGATAATGCTAATTAGAACATTTAATACGAGGTTTTTGATGGATATAGTCATAAATGTTTTTTTTTGTTGTTGTTGTTTTTTGTTTGTTTGGTAAAAGTGATTTAGTTTTTGGATCCTTTCTACCCCTGGCAGAAACAAAAATTAATAGAGTATAATTTTCCATTTATATGTTTGTGTTAATAATCTAAGTCACATTTTTTCTGAAAAATAAATATCTCTGATAGCACATCTCATTTGTTTAAATTTCATTAGTTTAAAATTTGTAATGGTTCAGATAAGGGCTCAATGAAGTCTTTTTTAGTTTGCAAACATTTTCTTGAAAGGTAATGTTAGTTATCATTTCAATGTGAGGGAGGGGTATATTTCTCATTGAAGACCTACTCATCAAACACTGGAGAAACAACATTTACATATAGAGTACAAGGTAATTATTAATGGATCTTATACAGAAATAAAAACAGACTATCTAAAGAAATATCCTTTGAAATAAAAAAGCTTTGTTAGTATGTCTGAGTTGGCTATACTTAAATATCATGGGCAATTCCTTTTGTAAGCTAGGCTACATTCTGTCATTCCAAATCTCCTCCATTCAGATGTGGCCCTGGAACTGGGCAACACCCTAGTGGTGTTGCTCTGGCTTGCATATAAGCACAGAAGACTTATCAATATGTAGAACTTTTCTCCCAATTAGTCAGGAAGGACACGGGGAATAAGACAATCCCAATTATGTTCAAATATCTACTGAGCAATCTGCATGGAAGTACTGGTGCACCATGCTCTGGCTGAGGATAGTTATTCATGACATCCGGGTGCTGGAGCCTCCCCCACCTCCTTCTTGTCTAAAGGTTTCTCTGCAGAGCCGCACACACATGGAGTTGGGTCATTCCCACCACCCTTTCCACTGAACACACCCTTCCCCCTTGTTTACTGACCAGCACCTTAGCAAAACCCTTAACAGTTACTTTTCACTAACTCACCCTCGTTTCAAAGGAATTCTCCTGCCACCTCCTGAAATAACACTTTTATCCATTTGCTGCACAATAAATTGGGAAGTGTGTCCAGTGCCTTGGAGGAGAAAGGAGGGGGGGATACCAGGAGAATCTTTCTGGAGGAAGTGACCTTGAAGCTGAGAGCTGGAGCTTGCATGGGTGGTGGTAGGGCATGGGCTAGCAGGTGTGTTGGGGACAGAAGAGCTGTGGTTAGGAGAGAGCAGGATATTTCAGTGAACCTGTGGTTTTCTCCTTTGACCATGTAATGCCCTGATAGAGCAGTTATCTCTCATGACAGTAATTCTGTGTAACAAACATCACACAATCACAGTGGTATGTGACACTGCATCTGAAGTGCTTAGAGAGGTGGTTCCATGACACATAGATTCAGTGAAACAAATCGTGATCTTCTAATCCCATGTGCAGCACCAGGGAGTGCAAGCCTCGGAGGTTGTGTGGCAGGGGAGAAGGTGAGCTACAGATCCCAAGCTCTGAGGGGAGTCCTGGTTCCAAGCATCCCAGGAGCTTGGCCCTGGACAGGGTGGTTATACACTTCTCCACATATAAAATGGGAACACTAACAATCCACACCTCACAGAATGGTTCTGAAGGTGACATTAAGAGAATATATGAAAATCTAGGCACCATGCCTGGTGCATAGCTAGCACTTAGAAAGAGTGAGATTAATGAATTAAGAGCAAAACTTCTAATTGTTCTTCTTAATTTTTTTGCACCTTTTCAAGAAGACTGCTATCTCAGTCTGCTCAGGCTGCTGTGTCAGAATACCATACATTGGGTGCCTGAAATGACAGACATTTATCTCCCAATGTTTTGGAGGCTTGGAAGTTGAGGATTGAGGTGCCAGCTGGCCTGGGTTTGGAGAGGATCTCTGATTATGTGCTCACATGGACTATTTTGGTACACAGAGAAGAAGAGGAGGTGGAAGAGGAGGAAGAAGAGGAGGGAGAGGGAGGAGGAGGAGGAAAAGAAGGGGGAGGAATAAGAAGAAGAGGAAGGAGGAGAGGAGGGGAAGGGGAGGAGAGTAGAGGGAGAGAGATCCTGTGTCTCTTTATAAGGGCATTTATTCCATTGCAAAAGCCCACTCTCAGGCCCTAATCTAACCTAAGAACCTCCAAAGGCCCCACATCCAAATGCCAAATGCCATTGGGGATTAAGTTTTCAGTGGCAACCCCTTCCACTCACACAGTGCATTAAAACTCATTAAATGCTTTCAAATACTTCTTTGAGCCACATCATCATCTGGATGGAAAAGGAGGACAAGGAAATGAGGTTCAAAGTGCCAAAGATTTCCAGTGAGCTCTGTGGCCAGGGCAGCTCACGGGTGAGAACTGCTTCTGGCTTCATGTTCATACTGGAGAGGGGAGGGGGTCCCAGAGGCGCAGCCCTGCTTTCCCTTCCACACTTCCCACACAGCAGCAGCCATGGCTCACGTCTCCTGGGCCTACTGTGAGAAGCTCAGGGGGAGTGTGGGAAACTCCTGTCTGCACTGGGCTCCCATGTGCTGTCCAGCACAGCCCCACTGTGTTGGGATCCAGAGGTGACTTTCAACTCCTTAACGTTTAAAGAGGAGTTTTGAAGTTTCCTATGTAAAGAAGGACAGATGCTATTAATAATGCAAGTCAACAAAGATTGGGAGGAGCAGCTCTCTGGGGGCAAGTGTCCTTTATATCAGAGTGGTTTCACTTCAGGCCACTTTACGTTGGGGTCAGAGTTGGAACAATTAAAGATTCACATTTTAATACAAGATTTCCTTTCTTTTCCAAATTACTGATGAATGACGAGTAGGTGTGTATGTGAGTGGGAACGTGCAGGCTGGGTGGTGGGGTCCAGGGAGCGTAGAAAGAGGCCTGAGCATTTTACAGACACTTGCCTTGGGCCTGCACAGCTCTCTGGGATTCTGATGCATTTCCTCTTCACTCAAGTGCCTGGTGGGAAGGGGCACCTCAGCTTTTAGAGTGTGAGCTCTTTACTGGCTTTGATTCATCTTGTGAAAAGTCCAAGTGGGCCCCCACCCCCACTGACTTCTGCATCTCTGAATTCTAACCTCTCTGCAAGTGGAAGCTCCAACCCCACCTGCTCCCACTCACCTCCCCACCCCCAGAGCCTGCAGGGTTCTTTTCTTCCTACCATCCTTGCAGGTTCCTAGCAGAACCACACAGGGCACTTACAGTCAACACCAGGCAAGATGCGTGTGGTTTAGATGATAAGTCACAACAGCCAGCCTGAGGTGGGGACAAACCCGAGCACCGAACTCAACCAGTTCATTCAGCCTCACGACCCTCCACTGAGCAGACCATGATTTGTAAATAGAAAGGAAAATGTCATCATTCCCCAAGTAGATGTTAAAGGGCTTTGTCTTTTGGGGTTGGGGCACAGTAGTGTGGACCTGGGATGTGGTGGGCACAGAGTAAGAAATGACAAGTTGGCCAGTGAAAGAAAACTGTCCACATCTTCACCATCCCCTTTTCCCTCCCAACTTATTTTTATAAAAATCTTCTAATAAAAAGAAAATCGAGAAGAATGTATTTAACAAAAAGTCCAAGTCCAACAATTGCTCATGTTATATGTGCGGGATTTAATAATATCATGTATATCATGAACATGTTCCTCACTAAATCATTTGCAAGTGTGTGGCCAATATCCTGATGCTTGCCCCAAGTCCAAGGCACACAAGTCCTTAAAACAGAGCACTTAAAACAGGTACCCAACCACAGTATCTTCCATACCTAAGGTCACTGACAATAAAACTGAGTGTCACTTGTCTTTTCTCCTATCACTATGTGACCAATAAGAAGACGATAGGGAAAAATGTTTTGAGTTTTGTCTCTAGTGATCTGGCATTGTGTCTGTGCTTCTCTGAAAATGTCATTGTCAGTCCTTCTGCTTCCTTTGATGGCATCTGCCACTTGTGTGAGGAGGGAGACTATATTTTTTTTCAACACTTTTAAAATTGGAATTCATTCACTTACTATAGTAAATATGGACATGCTCGTGGTATATTGGGGAGATAAGACTGACAGTCACAAGTCAGTAGTTTCAGTTTCTGTGGATTTGAATTCTAGATTTTCCCCCTGAAAGTCCAGTTAAATTTAGAGCTAATCAGCAATGCACAGAAGTAACCTCTAACAAAGGAACTTAACAGTTTAATGGACAAGAAACCATAGACAGGTTCAGAATTCAACAGGGAGCAGATAGGGCTTGAGCCTCCATTTCCAGACCGTGCAGCTGCTGAGGAAGCAATTGCATTGGTGAGCTGGTGATAGATGGTGGTTTTCTTTTTCCATTTATGAGATAGATCACTATTTTTGCTGACCAAAGAGAAATGCAACTTTAAAAATCTTGAAAAAATAATGTATAAGCTTTGCTTCATATTTTGCTCCTCCACACCAGCTTCAGTCTCCAGATTCCCTGTTGGATTTGGTTTTCCAGTACACTCTATATCCAACTCCTCAGATACACTCGAGTTGCCTGACAGATTTACTAGAAATGAAGACATCTGATTATTTTGACAACACTGGCTATTAGTACCTTGTCTCTGACAGGAAAGTCATGCCTTTTAACCTCTAGGTTTGGAACTGTGTTTGGTCTTTCCTAGTACTTACAGGTAGAAGCAAAAGTTACATAATATTTTAGGAAATATCCAAATAAACAGAAAGTAGTCAATGATCATATTGTTCTAACAGCAGAGGAATCATCAGCTTTTGCTGTTCAGGAAAGATCAAGATGTATTATAGTAGAAAATATTGGTCTTAGCTAAAAAGCTGCTGTAGCCTGTCAATTTTAGGGAGTACTGACTGAATTTTTAGTATACTTGCTCTTCTGATGTAGAGCTCTCTACTATGAAATGAGGCTAGAGGTTGAATCATGTGCCCCAGAATGGTTGGAATTCTAACCTCCAGAACCTCAGAATGTGACCTTGTTTAGAGAAAGGGCCTTCACAGAGATAATCAGGTGAAAGTAGAGGATTAGGGTGGACCATAATTCAACATGACTGACTCTATATGGAAAAAGAAAGCAGCATGTGTGTGTTTGTGTGTGTGTGTGTGTGTATACATATGTGTGTGTTGTGGAGATAAAGGCAGACCTCAGGATGGTATTGGTGATTGCCAACTAAGCAGAAGCTGGGCGTTATCCCCCCGCCCCAAATCTCATGTGTGAGTCAGTGCAAGAAGGTTCAGAGGAGAAATGATCAGGTTGTAGGAGTCTTAAGCCAATCGGTGATTTAATCCCCTAATAAGGATTAACTGAGTGGTAATGAAGTGGTGGGGTGTGGCTGGAGGAGGTGAGAATTGGGGCATGGCTTTGGGGTATATATTTTTATCTGGTGAGTGGAGTCTCTCTGGGCTTCTTGATCACCATGATGTGAGCTGCTTCCCTCCCCCACACTCTTCTGCCATGGTGCTCAGCTTCATCTTGAGCCTTGAGAAATGGAGCCAGCCTTCTATGGACTAAGACCTCTGAAAATGTGAGCCCTCATATAAACTTGTCCTCCTCTGTAGTTGTTCTGCTCAGATCCTTTAGTCACAGTAGCGAAGAAGCAGACTGAAACACTGGTGGAGTGGCATGGGGCAGGTTCTCCCTCATAGCCTCCCAGGAGCCAATTCTGCTCACATCTTGATCTTTGACTTCCAGCCTTGAGAACTGCGACATATTGACCAACTGTTGTTTAAGTCACAGTTCATGGTACATTGTCACGGTAGCCCTAGCAGGCTAAAGCCAAGGCCAGCTTCTTAAGCTGATGTGTATGGATGTGAGGTGTGATGTTTCCCCAGAGGCTGGGTCACAACTAATGTTACTTCCAAATCTCCTCTAGGGGACAAATAGCTTCGTTTATTTACTTAAAGAGCTTTCCCCCCTGGGTTCCCCGGGAATAAAATTGACCGACATGTTATTTCTAAAGGAATCACGTGGATGTTCATGTACACTGGGGATACCCACATGCACAAGCAAATGGTTACTGATTATTGAAATGTCAGTAGTGTTTACACTTCTGTCTCTTGGGTGGTTAAGTGGAATGTGCTAATCTGCTTCACTTTCCTCATCTGGGAAACTTCCCTGCACCATGGCCATGTGCACACACTGTCTTGTGGTATGGTTGGGACTCACTATGGTTGGGACTCACTACTCTGGCTTGTCCCAAGGGTGGCCAGTGGAAATTATTTATTTCTTTTTAATGGTTCAGGGATAACCTATCAGATTACTCTGCATGAATTTGGCTGGGTTGGTCAGGAAATTGTTCTTTTATTAGGAATTAGGAGGTTAAGATCGGTTCAGATGAAAGTTCTGGATGGAATCCTCTATGTAAATGGTGGAGCCATGCCAGAGCAGTCAGAATTCCTGGATCAAACGCTACCTGAGAGCAGAATCCTTCTTTGAACTTCCTATTTATGTGAGCCAAAAAGTTCTCTCTTGTGTTTTAAGCCCTTTTGAGTTGGGTATTTTTTATCTAAAAGGAATCGTGTCATAATATATCTGTGAAGTATCATCTTTACTCAATTTCTGTCCCCTCATGGCCTCTGGAAGCCTTGGATTGTGCCAGTGCTAGACCTTTCAGGAACGTGGAGCTCTTAATGAGAGCCGGTAGAATGTTTTATCCTACATTGTTAGAAGAAGACAGATTCTCAAACTAAGCAAAATGGCACTAGGATTACTTTCTTGTGACAAGGGACAACTGTAGTCCCTATTTACCATTTCCCCTGAGGCAGGTGTGTTTTCCAGTGATGGCCACCTGTAGATAAAAATGTCACACCAGTTTCTTACTGCAATGCAATTGGCCATCAGCCCAGGGTGTCTATATTTCCTCCCCACAAACATGGGTTAGGCTTGTGACTGGTTCAGCCAGGAACAAATGGTGGAAGAAATACTGTGGGACTTATGAGGCTAGATCACCAGAAGACCCCAGCTTCTACCTGTACTTTCTCAAGGGGATGCATGTATACAAGGAGCTGGGGCCCAGCCACGTAGAAAACAACATGGAGGCTAGGATTGGAGCACTACAGGACCCAGCTCGCTATTCCTTGGTGTCTGTCCTAAAGAACTAAAGCCATTGTACAGTAGACACATGCACACCCATGTTAATAGCAGCACAGCTCACGATCGCAAACTATGGTAGCAGGCAGGTGTCCATCAGTGGATGAATGGATAAAGAAAATGCGTTAGATACACACCATGGAGTCTTATTCATTCACAAATAAAAACAAAATTAGGTCATTTTCAGGAAAATGAATAGAATTTGAAGACATTATGTTAAACAAAATATGCCAACTCTGAAAGCCAACTGGCATGTTTTCTTTCATATTTAAAATCTGGAGAGAAAAAATGGGGTGCCACATGAAAATAGAGGCAAGATCAGTAGAGGAGGGATTCCAGGACAGAGGTGGGGAAGGAAAGGGAAGATACCAGAAAATGAAATTAACCAAACTATATTTGTGCATATATAAATATATAGCAATGAATGTTATATAGCATGTATAATTATAATGCACTAATAATTTTTTTAAAAAAAAGAGAGAGAAGCTGAGGTCCCAGCCTCCACAAGTCCCAACCTTCAAGGTACCAGACATCGTGAAGCAGAGATGACCATGGCTACAGTAACTTGTCCCAATTCCTGCCACAGTGAATACCTGAGCATAATAAAGGAGTTTAAAGCACTGAGTTTTAAGGCAATTTTAAAACTTATTTAAAAAATATGTACCTATGTATGATTCATTTTTAATTCACACATAATGATTGACATAATTGGGGGGTACAGCATGGTATTTCCATACAGGTGTATGATGTGTAATAACCAAATCAGGGTATTTAGCATATTCATCACCTCAAATGTTTATTCTTCTTACTAAGATGTGTGGGTGAGGTCACTGGCAATGACGTGTTGACAGGGCTCAACTCCGTATCACAGATCCCCCTCTCCAGTGTGTTCTGGTGTGGAGGGCCCAAGGAGAACCTGGTGGAGAGTCAGAGGGCAGAAGGGAAGTGGCAGCCAGTTTGTCCTGTGGGTTCCAGCTTGGCCATGCTCCTCATGGTTCATGAGCAACTTCTCTTCCCACTGCCTGCTGTGGGCTCTAGCCCCAGACTCCAGGACAACAGCTTTCATACATGTGAGGTAAAAACACTGTGTATATGAAATCCATAGTTAGGCTAGGGTGTGAGGTGTTCCCAAAAGCTCAAGTGTGAGACAATGCAAGAAGGTTCAGAGGAGAAGTGATTGGGTTGTGAGAGCCTTCACCCAATCAGTGAATCAATCGCCTGATGGGATTGACTGAGTGGTAACTGAAGGCAGGTGGGGGTGTGGCTGGAGGAGGTGGGACCTTGAGGCATGGCTTTGGGTATATATTTGCATTTTGGAGTGGAGACCTCTCTATGCTTCTGATAATCATGTGAGCTGCTTCCCTCCACCTCACTCTTCCACCATGATGTTCTGCCTCACCGTGAGCCCTGAGGAATGGAACTTGCTGTCTATGGACTGAGACCTCTGAAACCAGGAACCCTCAAATCAACTTTTCCTCCTCTACAATCATTGTGGTCGGATATTTTTAGTCACAATAGTGAAAAAACTGACTAAAACATATATCCATATAAACAATATTTAATATAACATGTAATATACAATGCAGAATGTATACTGTATAATATGTGATAGGTGAATATACTATGATATATGGTATGTAAAAACATACATGCTCACATACATGTATACATGTGTGCATGTCTCTCTGATCCTCCTAGGTGCTGAGTGATCCTTGGCCCCTGAGTGATGTGCATGGTCACTGGGTACACATGTTCCTCAGTAGCCAGGCTGTCTTCTGCTTCATTTCATTCCTCTCCCATTTGTCGCTCAGTATCGCACAACCACTTGCCTCCGGTCATCACTTAGCATCCTGCACCTGTTCCCTGTTTACATTTGTACTGCTGCAGTCCTCGCTGATTTTCAAATATGAATCCATTTTGATGATTTATATAATCTTTGAAAGCAAGCTGTGTCTGAGAAAAACTTTCCCTAGTACATAAGAATAGAATGATATCCACATTGGACTCAGCAAATAGTCACATTAAGAAACAGATTTGTTTCTTTCTCCTCATTCCCAGGACAATTCTTCATCCAACTTTTTAGACCAACATGTTTAGTTTGCTCAAGCTGCTATAACAAAATACCATAGAACACTTGCCTTTAACAACAGATATTTATTTCTTAGAGTTTTGAAGTCCAGAAGAATAAAATCAGGGTGCAGCAAAGTCAATTCTGGTGAAGGCCTTCTTTCTGATTGGAAGATGGACACCTTCTCTTTCTGTCCTCATGGGGTAAAGAGAGAGCTCTGTTTTTCTTCTCTTATTGGGATACCAATCCCATCACAAGGGACACACCCTCATGACCTCATCCAAATCCAATTTCTTCCCATAGGTTCCCCTCCAAATACTGCAGGGGTACCATATTTGGGGTTAGGACTTCAGCACATGAATTATTTTGGAGGGGGTGAGATACTTTCAGTCAAAAGATTTTTAAAAATCCATTTAACCTATGAAGACTGGTGGTGGGACTTTAAATGTTCACTTGTGGTAAGTGGATTTGAATTTGGCTGTTGAAAGCATCTCTGCCACTAGGCATACACTGGGAGACCATCTGAAGGGCCTCCAGGGTTCCCAAGGTTGACGTGGTCGCCACTCTGTCTGCAGTATTTAGCTGCACCTGATGGGTCCCTTCCTTTGGCTCACTGTGCTTCTTACCAAGGAGGAGACCACTGCAGCCAGCGGCCTGGTGGAAAGCATTCTGATGATGAAAAGAATCACAGCCACCTCCAGCACACAACCACCACATTCTCTGCCAGTGAAGGTGCCCTGGGAGAAATATACCAATCCAACCTCGTGTGTTACTGAAGTCTCCCATTTCCCATGGTTTTGGGTAACAAAACCTGCACAACTTTTATCATGGTACATAGCTATAATTGCTGCATTTTATTGTTGTTAACCTCTTACTGTGACTAATTTATAAATTAAACTGTATATGTATAGTACAAAGCATAGTGTATATGTCTAGGTACTATCTGAAGTTTCAGGCATGCACTGGGGTCTTGGAATGGATTTCCCATGGATAAAGGGGAATAAGTACATCTTCTTTGTGAGGTTCATTAATACACGGATAATATAAACCAAGTAGGTAGAGTTACTCTTTTCTACCCAAAGTGTAGAGAGGGATTTAAGTACTGAATGCACTGGGATAAATTGCATATGATGGTGTTTCTGCTTGGCTTCCCATTGTGTCTCCTCCCATTGGGACTGCCTGAACCCTTGCTAAGATTACAAAACCCTTTGGGCCAAATTGGTTGGGCCAGGTGTGGACACTTAACCCAGCCTGGTCCTATAACATTACATGTTACGTGGGTGGCAACATGTCAGTATGGTATGGCAGAATTATTTTCAGGCATAGGTGGTTGACATCCAGTCCAAGGGGCTTACGCATAAAGACATTTATTGACTGGAATAAAATATCGAGGGGCTGGGATGTGGCTCAAGCAGTAGCGTGCTTTCTTGGCATGAGTGCGGTTCTGGGTTCGATTCTCAGCACCATATAAAAATAAAATAAAGATGTTGTGTCCACTGAAAACTAAAAAAAGTAAATATTAAAAAATTATCTCTCTCTCTTTCTCTCTAAAAATATTGAAATATAAGACTCAGTGAAGGTGTTGCTTGATCCAAGGACCTAAATATTATAACAGGATCCAGACCATCTCCACTTCTTGACTCTGTCTTCTTAGTTTTGGTGCAATCTCAGATTATGGTGCCAAGAGAGCTGCAGAAGCTCCAGTTTACAACTGTCAAGTCTAAGTCCACAAAGAAGAGTTCAGTGTTAGTTCCCTAAAGTCCCACTGATGACCTCACTGCATCTCCTAGGCTCTGCTTGAGTCACATGCCTATGGCTGAGCCAGTCCCTGTGGCTAGGAAAATGTAATGCTCTGACTGTGGCTCACCTGGAGTTACAAGCAGAGCCAAGGATTTAAAGAAACAGGAGAAACAAGAGCTAGCGAAATCCCCCAAGTTGCCAAATGTCCCCTGCCCACTGGAGTCCTAGCGGACACGTTCTGCCATGCACACAGAGAAGCAGAGGGAGGGCCTACTAAAATGAGAGAAAGACTGACAGGAACACGTGGAAAGGATGAGATACAGAAAGCAGAGGGTTTCCATGGCTTTCCAAGGTCTGCTTCTGTCTCTCCCAGAGGCTTCATGCACACGTGTCACTGGTGTCTGTGGCTTGACAGTTTGTCCTTCTTTCCTGTCCCTCAGTTTCTGTGGATTGACAGTTTGTCCTTCTTCCGTGATCTCCATTCCTTGCCTCCTTGCTTTCTTTCCACCCGAGGCACTTGCATTGGTTTATCTTACTTACAGCCGCGGACATTAACCAGTTTATTTTACTTACAGCCAAAGACATCGACCAGGGAGTTCATGGAGTTTTTCCATAGCCCCACAATGAGAAAACAAATGGACTGTTTCCCAGGCTCGGGAACCAGAACCTTTAGTCTGCCTTGGAAGGAGAAGCAAAACAAAAACAAACAACACTGTGCTGTAGTCAGCTCCTTGCCCCAGGGGAGAGCATTGCTCCTCTATTCTCCAATGATGCCGTGTGGGTAAAGCAGCTCTATTAAGCCAGTCAGCATGTCCCACCCATTGGAGCAGCGATTGACTTCCTGATGGTCACATGATATAACCCTCACCCAGCACAGCCCAAAGGAACCATTTTCTAGGTTTTGGTTGGAAGTATCAGGGAAGCATACTTCCTTTTTCTGTTGGAATGTGAGAAGATTGCAGGGATGAATTGGGTCAGATTTCTTGTAGTTCATGGGTCTGAGCATGGACTAAATTCAAGGGAGCAGAGCCCAGAAACCCAGAGATATAAGCTCCATCCCTGTGAGGTCATGTGAGTCCTGGATCAAGCTATGCCTGAAGCAGTAATGACCTCTGGATTCTTCAGGTGTGCGAGCAAAGAAATTGTTTTTCCTTTTATTAAGCTTATTTGAGTTAGAGTTTTTGTCATTCAAAGCAGAAAGAATCATAACTAATATAGTTACGGGAAGTTGGGTTTGAGGAAAGGTGTAAGGTAATCTGTAAGATGGAGAGGCTGAACTATAAACAGAGACAGGTTCTAAAACTCCAGTAGGCACACTTTCTCCTTTTTTTAACTCATAAAACACTTTGCTTCTACAGTAGATATGGCATGCATCACCCACTGCCTTGAATTACAGTTCTTGTATAGTAAGTACAAATTTCGAAACCATAAACTCCGGTGTGCAGAAATGTAACTTTCTTTATTGTTTTATAATTGAGCTTAATTTAGCTAACACACCCTCATTTCTGCTAATGGTGGAGAACTTAATCTTGCCAATTCTGGGCGATTCTGGCAGTCCTGGTTTAAAGTATGGGATCTTTTGCAGGGAATCAGTTCAGGATTCCAAATCACTTTCCCCGGGGGTGATCTATGGGCCTGGCGAGTAAGCAGACCATCTGGTCTGGGCTAACCTCTGACCGTGGAGGGCAGCAGCCCATGGCCAGTCCTTGAAGGTGGCGGCCAGTCCTGGCTGTGTCCTTGCCCATCCCCCAGTTCAGCTTCTGCAGACTCAACCAGGTTCTCTGTTGATCTCCAGCTTGGGCTGCCACATGGTCTCTGGGCTCATAACAAAGTCCCTTTCTCTTCAGATATGCCAGATGTTGACCTTCAGCTGCCCTTGGCATCCCACTCCAACATCTGGGGACTCCCTGGTCTTTCCTAACCAGCAGGAGTGAGGAGTGAGGAGTGAGGAACAGGGTCAACTCAGCCTCCTCTCTGCCTATATCAGCTCTGCCCCCCCTTCTCAGCTCCAGGGACCTCTTGTCAACTTGACTGGACCAAAGAATACCCAGATACTTCGTTGGACATTGTCTATGGGTATGTCTGTGAGATAAGCCTTTGAGTTCATGGGCTGAGTAAAACTGACGTCTTTCCCCAGGTGTCATCCAGTATGCTGAGGGTCTTAATAATTTAGAAAGGTAGAAGAAGGAAAGACTGTGTGTGTGTGTGTGTGTGTGTGTGTGTGTGTGTGTGTGTGTGTGTGTGGTATTTATATCTCTATCTATAAAATCTTTATCGCTGTCTCCTGTCTGCTTGAGTGCTTGAGCTGGGACATTGATCTTTCGTCCTTAGCACTCCTGATCCTCAGATTCTCAGATCTTCAGATCAAGATTCACTCTTATATCATCCCTCTGTCTCAGGCCTTAGAACTATACCACTGACTTTCTTCATCTCCAACTTGCAAATAACAGATCGTGGAACTTCTTAGCCTACATTGTTGCATGAGTCTGTCTATCAATCTATCATCCATCCATCATCTATATATCAATCCATCATCTATCTATCCATCTATCATCTATCTACCTACCTATCCATCCATCATCTATCCATCCATCATCTATCTACCTATCCATCCATCATCTATCTCTCTATTCATCCATCCATCAATCATCTATGTACCTGTTCATCTATCATCTATCTCTCCATCCATCCATCCATCCATCCATCCATCCATCATTTATCTATCTACCTGTCCATCATCTATTTATCTATCTATCCATCATTTATCTATCTGTCCATCTATCATCTATCTATCCATCCATCATCTATCTTTCTACCCCCCATCATCTATCTACCTACCTATCCATCCATCATCTATCTATACATCCATCATTTATCTATCTATCCACACATCATCTATCTCTCTACCCATCATCTGTCTGTCTGTCATCACCTATCTGTATGCATAGGTCTCCTGTTGGAGTTGTCTCTCAGGATACCCTGAGTGATCCACCACCACAGGCTCACCACAGCTCTTCTTGATCTCAAGGAGGGTGCGGGGCTCATTCCACCTCATGTCTTCTGCTTTTCCCCTGTGAGCCCAGCAGCCCCTGCACAGGAATGCCAATTGTTCTCACTGTGAGCTGTGGATTGATTTTTTTGCTTAGACTTGCTCTTGATTTCACTTGGAATACAATAAAAACCCCTTTTCTCTATCACCTGCTTGAAGCTTTAAGCTGAAAACCTTGGTTTCCCAGACTGTGCCTCTGTTATGGATTCTGAGTTGGTTCTGCATCTTCCAGGGGCAGAGTGGACTGCTTGCTGGAGATCTCTGGGGGTCAGCTCTTCCCTGCAGCCACTGACAGAACTGCCACTTGCAGTTCTGTTTTGGGGGAGGGGAGACTGTGGGGGTGAAGAGGAAACTGAAAAGAAGAACTTTGGAGGAGGAGGACCGCTTGTGGGAATCCACAGCATGGTCTGGCTCCAAGGGGCATCACAGCTGTTTTTCCAGGGTCCTGTTCTTCACATGGAAAGATCATGGCTGCCTCCTCTGCTGTCTGCCTGACACCCACTTAGTGGGCCCAATGCTTCCCTCTCTACGGAGAAGCACAGCAGCCAGAGGGTGTCACTTCAAGTGTAAGTGCTCCTTTTCTTTAGCCACTTGGCCTGGTGATTGTGGTTCTTTTAGCGGCTGAAAGTTGGCCCCAGTGCTTTTAATTAGCAGCCTTCTCATCAAGGAGCTAACAGCGAGTTTTCTGCAGTGTCACTGGGTGAGGTGGCCTCTGAGTCTGTTAGGGATGTGACCTCTTCAGTTATCCTCAGTGTTTTGGGTTTGGTTGTGACTGCCAAGAGGCTATGTTGAAGTTCTAGCCCCCCTACCTGTGAAGGGGACCTTGTTTGGAACAGTCTGTGTAAGTAAAGGATCAGCTGGACTAGGGTGGACCCTAAACTTAATGACTGGTCTTTTTAAGAGAGGAAACAGATGCAGATATGCAGGGAGAAGGCCATGCAAGGGTGAATGCAGAGATTGGAGTGGGACATTCTCCAAGGTAAGGTGCACCAGGCAGTGTGGGCTGGAGCCACCAGAAGCTGGACAAGGCTGTGGAGGGAGCCAGGCCCTGCTGACTACAGATCCCCCGCCCCCTAGAGCTGTGAGGATGCTCTGCTGTTTAATCCACTGGCTTATACTTCTTCACTACAGAACCACTAGGAGACTAGGACCCCCACCTATTTGGTGACCCGCCCCCCCGTCAGACTTCTTGAGGGTGGCACTCTCCTTTTGCTGGGCTTGAGCTCCCAGCAGCTGTGGTCTGAGCTTCGGATGGTTCAGAGATGTGCTCCTTGATTATCCCTCTCCTGGGATGGAACAAAGCTGCCTACCCCAGGAGGTCTTGCAGCTCCTGTGGTGGGTCACTAGTGGGTCACTGGCCGATTTGGTGTTCCTCTGCTTCTGGTGGGACCAGCTCTGTGGCACAGTTGGTGCTCTGCTCTGGGGGCTCTCCTGGGAGACAGGCTGAGGTGCTCTCTAGGGGAGGTCTTGTTCTCATTCCCTGTTCTGCCCTCTCCTGCTTCCCTTCCTCTTCCTATAGGAAGTGCTATAGCACTCTGTTGTCCCCGGTTCCTGAATCCCTGTCTCAGGTTTTGCTTCTTGGGATGCTCCCCAGAGGCCTGGACTGTGCTTCTCTGAGGGCAGAGCCTCATCACAGAATGAGGCCTTTGTGAGCTGTGATGGTGGAGCTTTAACCCCCTGGGAATCACTCAGAGAGCTTGTGAACTCTGAGAGTCAGTCTGGGGTGGAGCCCAGGAGCTGGCATTTGTAACAGACTCTCAGGGCTGCTGCTGGTGGTACCAGGACCACTCCTTGAGACTCGCTGGCCTGAGCTCGTGGGTGGGTGGGATCTCCTTGGGTCTGGGCAGGACTGACCGCCTGAGGGCAGGTGGCTAGGAGAGGTTTGGGGAAGCGAGTTTGCATGTGGGATTTTTGAGGTTGGGCAAGGAAATAAAGGGGACTGTGTGGTGGGTTGGGGATTGGGAGGTGTGACTTCAAAGGTGGATTCTTGGGCCTTACCCCTTGACCTGTGTTTAAGCCTCTAGAATTGAACAGCTATGGACAGAACCTTAACTGAGATGGACAATGAGATGTGATGACATCACCTGTTGGACTGGTGACTATGACTAATTCAAGTAGATGTCAGTTTTGTCCTCTAGAAATTCAAGGTGAGTTTGATTTCCCATATCAGAATAAGATTCAAATGATATCTACCAAGAAATTTGACATGGCCTGGGCTCATCCTTAAACTCAATGCCTCAGGTAGCCTGTAGGCATCCCTGAGGAGCTAAAGCAATGTCCCTCCTGGACAACTGAGAGTCATTTGAAAGCTATGGACATGAGGCATAAAAGGTTAGTATCAGCTCTCTTTTTTCATGAAACATGATAGATATCAGGAAGGCCTGGAAATAAACTCAGGGTTCATGATTTGCAAAAGGATGATAATAAAGCCTGTCCTAAAGGGAAAGATCACAGTAAAATCAATCCTTTCCAGCCTTTTCTCAGGGCACAGGTGCCCCAGAACATCGGCAGCAGAGGCTGCCCTGCCCCACCCACCTCCTGTTCTACCATACTGCAGAGATGGGCAGAAATGACACTCCTCAGTCTCCCTGTGATGCACATGGCCACTGAGGTGATTCACAGGGACCCATAACAATGCTATGGCTTAAAACACAAAATTGTACTGTCTTGTGGTTCTGGAGGCTGGAAGTCCCAGATCAATGCATCAATGGTGGACCTGTGTGGGGACGCTCCCTGTCTCTTCCAGCTGCTATTGGTGGCCAGCTGTTTTTGGCATTTCCTAGCTGGCAGCACCCCTGGCTTTAGGGTTTGGTCCATTTCTATCACATTCTTCTTTCTGTTTTGTCTCAGCCTATTTCTCCATGGCTTGTGATCAGCTCAATCTGTGCTTCTCTGCAGTTCTCAAAGCCCCATCTGCTCTCTCCCACCTTGGTCGGTTCTGACACCTCTCTTGGGACATCCTCTCCCTACTGGGGATTCCTCCCAACACCTGACATCTTCTCGAAACCTCTCCTGACCATATCATCCCTCACGGCTCTTCCCCACTCCTACAACTCCTATTTTTTTTTTCTGAATTGATGGTTCTGGCCTTCGTATCATTATTAAATATTTCATAAATGCTTGTCTTATCTCTCAGAGTTGGGGTCTGCTTATTGAGAACTGCCTTAAACCCTCAATTCCTTTTTCTGTTTGAACTGGAAAAGACACCCTTTCATGGGAATAATAAGGAAGTGCAGGATGAGGAGGAAAATCAGTCTGAGTCAGACTTTTTTTGTTTGTTTGTTTTAATTGAAATAGAAGAGCTATGGCTGGCATGGTCCTTGCATCAGAGAACAAGTCTTCAACCAAGGAAGCTGTTGGAAGAGGAGGGACCCAGACCAGCCCCTCGGGGCTGCTCAAAGACGTGTTGTCTGCATAGGCAAATCATAGCACCTACAGAAGGGGACAGATGTTAGTTAAACAAGACCAGTACAAGGAGCCCTCAGTGTATGTCATGATTCATGTTTGCGCTGGCTGGCGTGTGGGGAAGAGAGGTTGCGTTGCAGGTGAAGTGAGACAAATGTGGAAAGACATTCCAGTCATTTGAGGGATTTTTGTTACATATTCCAGACAGATGATTTTGGAGTTCTGTCCTTGGGTCTTGACAGATATGCTGCACTTAGCTTCCCCAAGGTTTCTAGCAGAATGTAAGGAGTGATCTGTAGGTTTTTCCTCCCTATTTAAAAACATTTCCCCAGACTTGAAAAGTTGAGAAAGTAAATATTGCCAACTCAGCCTTTGCTGCTTCTTTTTGGTGATTTCTAAGGAGTGTGCAGTGTAAAAATAAAGCCCATCGTCTGGTTTTGTGGGTGACTTGAATCAGGCACAGTCACCCATCTGCTAATGATGGGTTTGCCACCTGCTACAGGCACATTCCAAGGAACATATTGATCCTTCCTTCCTGGATATCCCTTAGGTCCCAAATTGTATGGCATAATGCATTCCTGATGACAAAAACTCAGAACTCAAATCCAATGGCCCAAGGCTTCAGTTCTCCCAGTCTTCTCTGAGAAGGGAGATGTTTAATCCCATGAGGAACCCACCCTTGACATAACATCTCCATCTCCCCAGACTGAATGCCCAGCCCAGCAGGGATTGCTGAGAACAGGACTGCCAAGAGGAGACTGGACCTGTGAATGGAAGAGAGCCCACAGAGCTGGCTGCCATTCCCAAAGGCTGATGGAGGTCAAGTGTTATGCTTGTTTTAGGAGCCCAAGAGCCCTCAGCTCCTGCTTCTTCATACAGCCTTGGGGCAGGGGCCTCCTTCCTGATCCTGGCCCAGACCCAATCATAGCCCAGGCAACAGATGCCATGCACCTCCTGCCAGCCAAGAAGCTCCCCCAAATAGTGCCAAATATGTGATAGTGAGATGCCCTGCAGGATGAGTGTTCCTAACCAGAAATATATTGGTTTATTGGATTTGGAATTTTGAGGGGTATTTTGGAATATGTGCACATACATACAGAGAATTCTGGGGACAGATTGCACCAGATTCACTTATGTCTGACATACGTTGCCTGAATGTAATTTTGTACAATATTTTTAGTGTACCTATGTTTTGACTGTGACATAACATGAGATCTGGCATGAAATTTTCCACTGTGGTGTCATGTGGACATTTAAAAAGTTTCAGATTTTGGAAATTTCCAGTTTCAGATTTTCACATTGGTTTCATGTTCTCTTTTTGTTATGTGTTTTTGCAGTACTAAGGGTTGAACCCAAGGTTTTGCAAATGTCAGGCAAGAGCTCTGCTCCTTGGCCACATCCCAGCCCTAGATTTTCTTACTGATGGAAATGTGCAACCTGGAGTGCCAGTTTTGAGGCAGACCTTGTTGCTTATGATCTTCAGCTACAGATTCAGCACAGAGTATCTGAGGTGCCCTTTGAGGGGTGCCAAGGACGGCTTCAGTTCTTCAGCTAGGATTCCTTCCGGGGGCAGGAATGTTTGTCTTTTCCTCAGTTACCGAAGACATATGAAGGGTATTTCTCGAGTGGGATAAGCTCAGGGTGGGAGTGGACCTACCTTGAGGAAAACATCTTTGTTTCAAGAAAGGGAAGAAGAGAATCTCCCTGGACACAGACAGGTCATGGCCACATGCCCCGTACTTCACGAGCACTTTCTCTCGTAATTCCTTGCAGCTGTCCTTATAAAATAGGTATTATTCCCATGGATTGGTGGGGAAGACTCAAAGAAGATAAGTGTCTTATGACTGTCAACCAAGAATAAGATCAGTCTCATCAACAGCAAAGAGTATCACATTCATTTGGGTCTAATTAGGATTGCAGTCTGGGAAAACACAGATTTAAGCAATTTTGAAAAGGTTCTCCAAGATTTTACAAAAAAGGGGCTGTATTTGCACCTTTAAACCTCAAGGGGGTTCTGAGGTTATGTCACTTGTTAGTCAGGAGCTATGATTGTATGAATTAAGCTGTCTTTTAAGAAAGGGATTGTGTGTGCTCTCAGTTTCTGTGTGGTCTGGGGAAAAGCTCCTTATACAGAAGGTCAGCAGAAGTTAATACACAATGTTTCAGAAAATTGCTCTTTGGTCCAGTTTTAAGATCTTTGTATATGCACATGTGTATGTGTGTGTCTGCAACACAGCTCAAAGTTCAATTGCAGACATTGTCCTAGTCCAGATTTAACAAGTGCCTTGTGACTCTATTTTAAGTGCCCCGAACATTGCTACTCCATTTTGATTTTATTTTGTGCCATTTTTTTCATTACTGTGACAAAATACCTGAGATAATAAACTTAAGAGGAGGAAAGTTTTATTTTGGCTCAAAGTTTCAGAAATTTTGTTCATGGCTGCTTTGGGGTGGCACAGTACGTCATTATAGAAGCATGTGATGGAGGAGGGCTGTTTACCTCATGGAAGTAGGGAAGGCAGGGTGTTGGGGAAAAGAGAGATGAGAGAAGAGGAGGGGCCAGGGTCAAATATTCCCTTTAAGATCATGTCCCCAATGACCCAACTTCCTCCCATTAGGTCCCACCTCTTAAAGGTTCCAGTATCTCCTATAGTGCCACAGGCTGGGAACAAGTCTTCAACACAGGGTCTTTAACATTCAAGATACAAGCTAGTATTTCTTTTAAATGACAAAGACCCTACCCTTGACCCAGCTTTAGCTTGGCCTTTAATCCCTCAGGGTCTGTTATTGGTCCACTGAGTCAGGTTTTAATTAAGAATTCCACTGGGTCAGTTAAATGAAAGTCCCCACCCTTGATATCTGATCAAATCCCTCATCCCCTACCCTCAACATCTTACCAGCCATCTGGCCTTCAGCAACAGTCCTGTCCAATCTCTTAGCTTTGATGTTCCTCCTTAGTCATTTTGCACCCACTGACCCCATTTTCCCCCCTTTCCTGAAGTCCCCTTGTACTTACTGATTTAGAAGTTAAGCCCCACCTCCTTCCCCTACTGTCCGCTCCACTATGGGTCCCTTCACACTCTGCCTTACACTTATGAAAATTTTTGCTTAATAGTTGCACAGCCAGGAGCAGATGGGGCTGAGACTGGAGCCTGCTGCAGGCCTCCAATCCTGTGTTCTACACCAGGCTTCCCTTGTGATGGTGTTGGAGCTCAGAAATGACACCCCCAAGACTGGCACTCTGACATGCTCAGAGGCCTTATAAGATACCTCTGAATTGAGGTCCCTGTAATCTTGGTATTTCTTCCATTCCAAGGTCAGGGAGGGCCTCTCCCAGGAATTTTCTTGTCTGCCTTAAGACTGGTCACACAATTGGCTTTCATTCCTTTCCTAAATCTCCTGTCTACCACAGAAAAGAAGACTAAGACTCCTGGCCACCCCTGGATGAACTGGCACAAGATAACATCTCTTTGGGGCTCATTCAAATTCCAAAGAGAATCATTCACACACAGATTTCTCTCTCCTGGATTCATTTGTTCTTTCTCTAATAATTTATTATCCTTCTAGAATTTTCTAGGACCTTGGTTCCTGACATTTCCTCCTCCCTAATGAAGAGAATATTTAAGCTTTAACCATCTGATCCTTCTTTAAGTCTTAAACTTTGTGTATGACTTGTGTTTCTGTGCATTAATTTGAAGGCTTTTCACCCTGCTGCTTGTTTACTGAGGACCACCTGCTATGTGGCCTTTCCCTTGGGAAGACCACTCTAGGGGGGCATTGTGAGTCAGGCCTGGATAAGTTCCTCTTTCTCCAGAGTCATTGCATCTTGCTGCTGCCGGTGTTGGTCATCCCTCAGTGACTGGCTAGAGTTCTCAGCAAGTCATCCCTGCTTCAAAATCCTTCAGGAACTCCACCCACCTGTAAGACCAACTTTAACCCCTTACCAAGAGCCATCACTGCCCAACCTCAGAGTGGCAGAGGATCCAGATGAACGATAGGAAAAGAAATGTAAAGTCCAGTGTTTCGAGAACTATATTGAATAGAAGTGGTGATAGAGGGCATCCCTGTCTTGTTCCAGATTTTAGGGGGAAATAGTGTATTTTATTGTAGAAAAGTCCATTTGGGGAAGATTTTGGCCAAATAACACAGTAAGATGTGTTCATTGCCACAGAGTTGGAATGGTAGAATTCTTGGAGACCTTTTCTTTGGAATTTCTCTTAGTTTTAGCTGGGCATGGTGGCACACACCTGTAATCTCAGTGGTTCAGGAAGCTGAGGCAGGAGGATTGTGAGTTCAAAGCCAGCCTCAGCAACTTAGTGAGGCCCTAAGCAACCTCATGAGACCCTGTCTCAAAATAAACAATAAAAGGGGTTGGGGAATGTGTCTCAGTGGTTAAGGGTCCCTGGGTTCAATCCTCAGTACCAAAAAAATAATAAATAAGTAAATAAAAAAAAAAGATATGTAAAGTCCGAGAGATCATCATGGCCTGGGCAGTACTGTGTTTGAGGGGTAAAGAAACCCAGAACTTACTCCAGCAGTGACGGAAGTGGCTTGTGAATTGTCCTTTCCTACACAAATCCTTGTGTCCTGCCATCCTCTATCCTTTGCCACCCAGACCACACATCATTCTTTGTACCTTGACTTCTGCTTTTTCTCCCTCTTATCTAAAAGTTTAATCCTTTTTAAAATGTTATTGGTGCACCTTAGTTATACATAATAGTGGTATGTTTGTATGCACATGTAGCATAGACTGCTCTGTTTCGTTCCCCCATGCCTCCCCTTCCCCTCCCCTTTCCCCCTTCTCCACTTTACTGAACTTTCTTCTATTTTAATGAGGTCCCTTTTTCTCTCCTGTTTTCTCTCTAGCTTCCACATTTGAGAGAAAACCTGCGATTCTTGACATTCTGAGTCTGCCTTATCTCATTTTTCCTGAAAATGTAAATAAAGCCTCTGTCTTGAGGTCTTCTGCATCTGTATTGCCTTCCACCACAAAGAATGAAGCACTTCTGTCGTTAACAATGTAACTATGTACTTTTCTCATCTTTGTGGAATTATGTATCTGGGTCTATTTATTGAGCCATTTCTCCATTCTTTCATATATCTACTGGCCAATATGTTTATTTATTTTTTCATTCATCCATGGAATTAAAGTGTGCCTAACCCTGGGTTTGATATTCCTATGGATCAGACTGCTTTCATTCTGTTCCAAGTCTACAGAGTAGAAGGAAAATTCCATAAGCCATCTCAAGAGCATTATCCCACATTGGACTTTATGTTGGGCTGATACAACTTCTCCTCAGTATCAGGTCTACTTATATGCCCTCTTTATCAAAGATGGGGGTGGGGAAGATGTGAAAGAGAAATGCTAAGTCTGAGTTTTGGGTTAAGTATCCACACACTCTGTCATGTTTATTGCAGCATTATCCATAGTTGAGATAAGGATCAACCTAAGTGGCCATCAACAAGTGAATAAGGAAATGTGTACACACACACACACACACACACACACACACACGGAATAAAATACTACTTAATTTAAAGGGGAAGGAGATTCTGTTATTCATGACAACATGGATGAACTTGGAGGACTTTATGCTAAGTGAAATAAGCCAGGCAAAGAAAGGCATGCTGCATGGTTTCATTTATAACCTGAATCCAAAAAAGTCAAGCTTGGAACTAGAGAATGGGATGGTGGCTATCAGTGGCTGAGCAGGGGGAAGAAGGTTTGGCGAGTTTGGGGTCAAAGAACATAAAACTCCAGGAAGACTGGAGAAAAGTTTCAAGAGATCAAGAACACAACATGGTAACTATAGATAAAAACATTCTATGGCATACTTGAATATTGCTAAGAGACTAGATTGTGTTTTGAACACAAAAAAGCATGTGAGGTAATGCCTATATTCATTCATTTATTTGATTGAGCTGTTCAACAATGGGTAACCGTATCAAAATACACCATAAATACAGACAATTTTAATTTTTCACATTAAAAATAAAATAGAAACAAAACAAAACAAAAGTCCAGGCATTCTGGTTCCTGTTTCTTCTCACCTCCAAGACACCCAGAGTAAGTGCAGAGGAGACAGGAAAGAGCAAAGTTCTGAGAGCAGCTTCTACGGATCTGTGTCCCTGGATGGCTGTAAGGGTGAGCATCACATCTATTCCATCATTATATGACCTTCAATTGCTCCTTCTCTTGTGGTCTCAAGAGCAGAAGGACTCTGGGGAAATGGAGTGAGAAGGGAAGCCCTGGAGACTGACAGCAAGCAAAGGGACACGGGACAGAACCCAGGCACTGGACCTTTCTCACTGACCATCCTTCCTCAGATGCGTTCTGTTGTGGGCCCTGCAGTTTTGACTTGTCTTTAAAGATCTCCTCATAGGAAATGGTTCCCTTTCTAATCCAGAGGTTACAACTCAAAAGTGTGCTCTTCATAAAATCTTCGCCTACTCCCATTCACACCTTTGGACCAGGCAGGTCCTGCCCTACAGCAGGACCCTGGTCTTTTCCCCCCTGATGTCCAAACTCCCAGGTAAACTGGATGTTTGTGGTTGTTAAGAGGCAAAGGCCCAGTCATGGGAGCCCCAAGATGAGCTGGTATTAACACACATCCCTGTTCTCATTAAAGACAGGTGCCTTTATTGATTGAAGAGTCAGGATCCTTTTCTTGACTCTGGTACCCATCACTTACCACCTGCAAATCAAGTCTGTGCAGCTCCTTCTCCCTCCACAGCTGGGTTGATCCATCTGACTATTCCATTCATTAGGCACAGCGTGAGGGAAGCATACACCTCATTGCTTTGTGGCCCATGCCTTATTCCCCTATTCTGATTTGAAGAGAACTAATAGACCTTCTATCTTCAAATTTCCAGAGGAGTGAATTTCATAGAGCTGATTCTTGAATGCTTTGAAATGGAAAAAAAAGAGAACAGAAAACAGGCTGCTGTTTGGATTATTTGCAAGCTCTCTGAAATTACTCTTTTTCTGCTTTGCAGGCATGGTGATTGACAGTGCCTTCCCCAGATAGTCAACTATTGGCATTGGCCAGGAGGGTGCTGTTCAAAATTACTTGAGTGTTTTTTTTTTTTTTTTTAATGTCAGTTGCTACTATTGAATGAAAACTAGAATTAATTTTCTATGGGTTAATAGCATTGCACAGCTATAGTACACCTGCTGAGTTTATAGACTTTGCAAATAACATTTACTCTCTCTTATCTCATCCCTGGTCTCCCAGAAATTCTGTTTTCTCATGGTTTTAGCCCTTCCTCATATCTGACTTATTTTGATAAGAGCAGATTAACTAACCAATGTGGAATATAAGGAAATTCTTTGCAGATGGGCTCCAGTGGCCATAGCATGCAAGGTCAAGCAGACAGGAAGCCAAAGTTTGTGAAGAGCCCCCTCCCACCCTGAGCTGTGTCCATATTAAGAAGTCCCTGGGCACAGCCATGAAACGCACCTCTCCTGGCTGTAGGCCAAAGTTTCTGTTGGCATTTGATATAGTGAGGAGGGGGGATTGTTCTGTGCCTTCTTGGATATTTAGCAGCATCCTGGCTTTCTACACATTGGATTCCTGTAACTCTGCTTCACCAGGAGTGGCAATTAAGAGCATTTCCAGATATTGCCATACATCCCCTATAATGGTGGTGGTGGGGCTCCTCTCCAGTTGACCATCCTCCTCCCTTGTGCTCCTTGAGTTTAAGTTCTCTGGGGAAGGGTTGGAATGAACTGGGGAAGAGGAAGATAGAGGGAAATAAATCAGGAAGAAGATGGGCTCTTGGATGCTTCAGCCCCTGCTGAGACCCCCCCCATGCTAAAAAACTTACAATGATGTAGATCTTGGATCAACACCAAAAGTCACACTAGGTTTAAGTGTCAAATATAAAGAACTAATACAAAGGTAAAGAACTAATGTGACACACAACTGCTGTGGAGATAGGTGAGATCTCCCTAGAGCAGAGAGTTCGTAGAGAGATGTGTAGAATTTTAACCAGGGGTTGGGGTGTTGGGTGAGGTGGAGACGCTGGAGGACAGTGTGGGGAGGGGAACACAGCAGACTGTGACCTGGTGAGCAGCGGAGCTGGGCCAGCAGGTGGAGGCAGTGTTCGTCTACAAGAGCAGCCTGGCCACAGAGATGGATGAGGCTGGATTCTGGAGGGTTTGAATGTGGAGTCTGACACCTCTCTCTCTCTCTCTCTGGCTTCCAATGTCCTGACTGGGCAAATTAAACATGACATAAAATAGGAGTTAATATCTTCTGATTATCAAGAGAGCATCATGCTCCAGCATTTTAGGTACATAAATTGATTTTAACAACTCTGTTATTAGGTATTGTTATCCCAAACTGAGGCTCAGCAGGCTGATGTGACTGACCTAAGGTCCTAGCTATAATTGGGTGAGCTGCATTGAGCCTTTTTAATTGATGATGGGGTGCAGCTGAGATTTGGATCTCTCTATTCCTGGCTGTGTGTTAGGTGGAAGGGACCTTCCTCACTGAGAAGACTGAGCTTCCCCAGATTTATCAGTCTCCCCATTTAGTTCCCAGAGACTGGACTGGGAGGAAGGAGCAATCCCAAGGGCCTGGCTTTCTCCTTAGATCCTCCAAAACCAGCCTCAAAGGATAAACTTCTTCAGTGCTGAGAACTGTTGTATAGTACCACACAGTGGTTTAAAAAGAACATTTTGACAAATTTAGTCTAAAGATTTGAGATTTTACTAGCAACTCATGAGTCTGCGGCATCACATTTAGTAATAGAGGGGTGTTCTGGTGGGCATGGCAGAGCAGCTTGAGCAGGAACAAGGAAACTGCACAGTGTAGAACGAGCTTGGTTTATGGTAAGAGCGGAGGGGGCTTCCTCCTCCTGTGGCTAAGACTGTCCTGTTTGGGGACTGGTTGTCCTATGATATCGAGGTCTGATAACAACTCAGTGTGGGTTGCTTTCATGGAATTTCAGCCTGAGTTCCACTAGGTCTGGTCTGCCGGGGTTCCACACAGATGTCATGTGAATAATGGCTTCCCATGCATTTTATTTAACCATAAGTCAAGCATGAAGCCATTTAATTTAAAAGTATAGTGACTAACTTATGGGCCATGTTAATTATATATTTAAGAGAGGAAGCAGGGTGTAGGAAAGATCTACATAGAAACACAGATTCACAGGATCGGGGTGAAGGGCGAAGAGTGGGGGGTACAGGTGACTTTGTTTTCTGTTTTCTATATTGACTTTAGTGTTTTTTCCATTGGGTAGATTTCCTGGGGTGGAGCTTTGTGTGCACTATTGAAGAAGCATGTACTAAAACTGCAAAAATCATAGGTGTCAAGCTCTCTGAATTTTCACAAATGGAACACCCTGCAGAACATGGATCCAGGTAAAAAAATAATACAACATTGTTGGGACCTTGAAATTGCCTTTGATACGCGTTCTTGTCTCATTTGTCTTAGTCTGTGTTTTAAAAGGTAAGATTAGTAAAGCCCTCTTCCCTGAGGATGAGGTAGGCTGCATTTACATACAAAACAAGGAGCTGCCTGGAAACTGAAGCCTGGGGGAGCTCAGCAGCCCTGGGGCTGCTGGTTCACCTGATGTCCTGACTCTGGGAAAAACTGAGAGAGGGTGGCCCACTGGGCTTAGGGTCAGGAGCTCAGTGATCCACCTCACTGGGATCAGGGAAGGCAGGGGTTTGTCCAGGAGGTATGAAGCAGGCTGAAGAGTATCCCCAGGAGCACCATCCTCCACCCAAATAGCAGGACCAAGTGGGCCCAAACCCCAGAGCCTGCAGAAAACAGAAGCTGATGGCTCTTCTAGAAAGAGGGAAGGGGTCGAGAGCACGATCCTGAAAAGTTGAGCAGACCAAGAAGAGAGGGAGCAAGGACAGTGTGGAGCTGCCAGGGGTCCAGGTGGCCTGAGGACTCACTGCCCAAAGGTTTAGGGAAGAAGGAGTTGCCACCCAGAAGATGAGGTCTTGGCTGGTGAAGAAAAGGACCACCCAGCCCCTCCACAACATTACCTGAGACTCCACATGGTGAAGGAGAAGAGGCTGTGGCTCTCTTGGGTCTAAGGTCAATGGAGGGCTGAGTGCTACTATGAGGGAGGCAGGGGAAGACGAGATTGTTCAGGGAGGTTGATGAACGGCACAGGTGAAGGCCCCCCAAGGCCAGAGAAAGGGAATTTCCTTTTTTGGGGGGACAGGAAACTTGATCTCATGATAAGAGAAGCCAGCTCCTAAGAACAGCAGTGGGAAGCAGAAGGGTGTGTCCCAACACTGTCCATATTTCATTAATAAACCAGCTACATTGAATAATAATTTTGCAAATGCAAAACATTGCAGACATATGCAGCAATGCCCAATAAATGTAAATTTATAATACTATAAATGTAAAACATTTTTATCATTCCCATATAAATTCTCAGCATATTAAATGAATACCAATAAAATAGTAATAAAAAACTATTGACCCCAAGTGAAAATAATTTAAATAGGAGTGAAAAATTATAAAATGTCATTTTATCTCTTTTTGGTTCAATTTAATTTATTAACTATTATCATTTGTGTACTGGGGATTGAACCCAGGGCCTTGCATGTACTAGACAAGTGTTTACCATGGAGCTGTATTCCCAGCCCAATTTGATCTCTTTTTCAAAGTGCCATATTAAAATACATTGTTGGATCACTGATTCATTCAAGACCTTGTATGGAACCAGACATGATGTCACACTACTGTCAACCCAGTGACTAAGGAGGTTGAGGCAGGAGGATCACAACTTTGAAGCCAGCCTCAGCAATTCGTGAGGTCTTAAGGAACTTTGTGAGACCCTGTCTCAAAATACAAGGTAAAAAGGGCTGGGAATGTGGCTTAGTGGTAAAGCGCTCCTGGGTTCAATCCCCAAGACCAAAAAGAGAGATTGTATGGGGGAAAATTCTTCCAGCTGCTGAAAATACCTTTTTTAATTAGAGAAGAATTGGTGATGGAATAATTATCAGCTAATTTCAAATTTGACCATTGTAAAGAGGTGTGTTTGAATACTCTTTTTTTCTTGGAATGTGTTCTTACTGCTGAGCTTTACAGACTGAATTGTGATCTTCCCCCAAATTCTCATTTTGAGCCTTAAGCTCTAGTGTCAATGCAGTAGGACACATTGCCTCTAAAGAGGTAGCTGAGGTTAAGTAAGGTCAGAAGGGTGGGACACTAATCCAATATGCCTGTTGTCCTTAGAAGAAGAGGAAGAGAAACCAGCATGCATGGCACAGGTAAGGCCACTTGGCCATCTGCAAGCCTTGGAGAGGGCCTCAGGGGAAGCCAACCCCACCCACACCTTGACCTTGAATTTCTACCCTCCAGAATTGTGAGAAAATAGGTGTCTGTTATTTAAGCCACCCCACCTCTGGTCTTTTGATTGGCAGCCATATCTGACTAAGACAGGAGCTAAGTACATATTTTTTTTTTTTTGCTTTTTCTGAGAGTGTGTTGTTTGATCTTTTCTCTCTTTGCTTTCTTCAGGTGAAGATGATAAAGACAAGGCAGGTGGCTACATCAATTTCATACTGTTGTTTTTGTTCCATTTGTTTGGAAACTTTAAAAATGCAGACTAAGATTTATTCTTGAAATAGAAACTTTTGCTGATAATGTAATATTTATTTATTCTGGCAGCTCAGGAAGAGACCTGTTCAGACATGCAGTTTGAACATAGGATCTGTTTTTTTTTCCTTGACTGGATAATTAAGTCATTGATTTGAATAGAATTCATAAAGTCATTCAGAGTCCTTTCTTAAAAAAATCAGCATTATTTTATAACAACAAAATAGTAGATTTTATAACAACCAATTGTATATTTGTTGCTGTAAGGCAATTTTGACACATCTACCATATCTCAGTACTTGAAAAGAGTCTAGTTTATTGGAATACTGGAACACAAATAATTCACTTGCTGGCTGCTTGATTTGAGAGAGGCACTTTGAATTTCTCTGAAACCCACTTTTCTAAGCTATGGAACACTGCATATATCGAAGGCTTGCAATCAATACTGTATGCAAAATTTTGGACAAGCAGTCCTGCTGTGGTGGACATTGGGTAAGTGGGCACTACTGCTGCCTTGGTACCTCATGTGGCAGAGGCTTTTTCTGGCCCCTGGAATGCATGTGGGCTCTCTGAGGACTTTGTCATGGAGCCAGGAAAGCAGAACTTAGGTTGGCCGGAGAGGCCTCTGGCAATATCTCTGGGCTCATGTAAGTGACCACAACCAGGGCCAATGCCTGTGCTGTAATTTGGTTTGCCAGGGAACCAGAGGCCAAGAACCCAGCTACTCATAGGACCAGAAGGGAAAAGCAGGGTTGATGTGGAAGAGGGTTTTCAAATACTGTGCACCAGGGCAATGCTTTTACGAACACGTTTTGCCCTATAAGATGGTTTTGGCACTTCTCTGACTTTATCTGCCCAAGCAGGAGGTGAAAAGGTTGGACAGGGCCTTCTGAGGTGAGGTCAGGGAAGGGTGAGTCAGCCTGCCCTGTTCATAGATCAGCATAGGTTTGTGAGTAGCCTGTGACAGGGACAGAGTTATGAGGAGAAAAATCTTTCTGTCCCCATGCTAGCCAATATGGAAAGCATCCATAGTGACAGGCCATTTCCAAGCAAAACCACAAAATATTCCTCATTTGTTCCCCAAGAGCCCAGCTGTCCTGCTTTGTGTCCCCAGGCCCCTTCCCTGTGCCCCTGTTGGGTCCTTCCACTGACCCCTGCCTGTGGTCCTTTCCTACCTCCTCTTGAAGGGGGAGGCTCATGATATGTCAGACCAGTTCCTCAGGTCTGGAAGGTGGGTATTAGGAGTCTGTGTTTTAACCAGGGCTCCCTTGGTGCTGATTGGTCATAAATCCTGGAACCAGGCTCCAACAGAGCAGGAGATAATGGGCTCTGATAGGTGGACAATCCCAGACACTGTCTCACTGAAGCCAGATTTAAAGTTAGGTAGTCAGTGTAGTTAGATAAATCGCGTCTAATACCGAGTGAAATCTAAAATGGAGGCCATACTGAGAATGGAATGTTAATGAAGTCCTGAAAAGGCCCTAGGCCAAAGTCCATCCCAAAGAAGTGTTAATGAAGTCCTTCCTGCCAGATTACTTCTTTGGCCCACCTGTGTCCCACCCCTCAGGCCTTCCAACCTACATTCCATCACCAAAACTATAAAAAGGGGAGACAACCGCACTTCCACGGATTCCACCTCTTGGGTCCCCTTCTTCCTCCGGAAGAAGTCTTTTCAGCTGTCCTTTAATAAACTTCTAATTTCTACTCTGACCTTGCCTCCGCGTGCTTCTTTGGTGTTATTCTTCAACATCGGGGAATCAAGGACTCCTCACCAGCCAACAGCAGTAACATCACTAACTCACCTGCAGCCATCCCAGATTGAACCTCCATGTCCAATTTGGGGCTAAGCTATTAGTAATTAGGAATATGATTCTGGAAAGCTCAGAGGGCCTTTGGGTGGGTCACTTGGGGCTGTTGACCCCTGTGGTCCAAGTGGTGCAGGAGGAACCACATACTTGGCTCTGTTGCAAGCCATGCAGCTGAGGGTTTTTCTTTATGGCAGGTAGACAGAGGCATGTGGAGCCATCTGGCTGTTTCCTGAAGTCATTCTCTGGGTAGGCACATTCACAAACCTCACTTTCCCTTCTGTCAGGGGCTTAGAGCAGCCAGTAGTGGAAGCTCATGGAATTCTGGTACCTGCTGGGTATGAGAAGGGATGAGATATTGGTAACGTTTTAGTGAAATCAATTTGAGTGGAGATGGGAGTTGAAAGAAAGTACTTTAAGAATAACTTGGGGGGATTCTCATTAATACTAAGAAAAATCCTTTGTGTTCTTCACTTAACTTTCTGTTCTGGGCAGTTTAATACAGCTATGGTGTGGTGAGGTGTCCCTCCCATCTTCCAACTGGCCTTTCCTAACTCATAGTACTTTAATTCTCTTCATGTTCTTAGTCATGCCGGAATGCATGACCTGCTCTCGAACACAGATGTCTGCTATTGCTTAGGATGTTGGCACCAAGAGTCAGTGCAGTTTCCTCATCTACAAAGACTCAGAAATGCCTGCAGAACCCCAGTGTGTGGGAATACAAACCATCTCTCTGCTTCCTCCTGGCTCCTGCAGCAGCCAAGATGTGATAATCATCACAGCACAACACAGAGCAGATTTTTCTAGACCACCTCATATCACAGGAAGAGTTGCTGAAAAAAGTCTCTGAGGCTTTGTGTCCCCAGCAGACAGACAAAGAGGTGAGGTTGTGGCTCAGCACTCTGACTTGCCTTTTCAGGAGGCCAGTGTGATTTTACTCCTTGTGACAAACTTGACACTCGCCATTCCTGAGCTAGATGGGCCATCCTTCCTGCATACTGTCTCTATATTTACTTAATTCAACCTGAAGGAGTGCTGAGTTCCTTGCTTCCTGTGAGTTTGCTTTAGAGGAGCAGCAGCCTGCTGTTGGACAGAGGTGCTATTAATAAGTTAGGGGTAACAAGCTCACAGCTCAGTTCAGGGGTCCCTCAGAAAATAGAATGATGGAAGAAAGTAACACCATCTTCGGGAGATGTGGTGTGTGTGTGTGGGAGGCATCTCAACTCTTCTGTCATATAAACATTAAAAATAAAATTAAAGTAAATAGCCCATAAGTCCTCACCTAGAGAAGCAAAATGAATTGAAAATAATCTCTCTAATTCCTAATAGCTCCTCCCAGAGAACTGCCTCTTTCTATTCATCTGGATGCAGCATATTCCTCAGCCTGCTTCTCAGGCCAAAGTGGATATTCACATCTGGATATTTGCTGAGAGCCATAGCCAAGTAGGAATGACACATGGCATTTTTGGTTGAAAGGTGACCCCAGCAAGCCATTGAGATGATAATGATTATGTTAAGATGTGCATTCAATTGGAGATTAGACCCCTGCTGTCTGCCTAGGCCTGCTACTTTGGAGCTCTTGTGGGACTCCAGGAGAGTTCCCATTGGTTGGGGAAGTGCGGTAGGAGGGAATTCTGGAAGAGGGATTTCCTGTTGGTGTAGTGTGTGTCCCTGGACGAGCCATGTGGCATGGTTCGGCATTTTTCCCAGGAGTGTGTGTGGAGTGTGCTGGTGGAGTTCAGAAATAAAGTTTTTTTCCTGCTTCAGTGGCTCATGATTTGTGTCCAGCCAGACTGCGGCAGATGTTGGCCTTGAATTGTCAGGACTCAGGTATGCAGCTCAGTTCCCAGGGCTCATCCTGGGAATTGGTGCTGGAGAATTCCAGAATAAGTAAGATTATCCAATCTCCAGCTGGGGTACCACCCTTCTGAAGGTATACTCAAAAGGTGCCTGTTGGAAACCGAACCCCCAAGGCAATCATGTCAGGAGGGGTCTACCAAGATATGATGAGGTCATGAAGGCACAGTGGATATGGTAACACTGCTGTCACAGGAATGGATTTCAAGTTGTGAAAACATACTCCTATAAAAGGACAGATGTTTGCCCCCCTTTTGTCTCTCTATTGCACCGTTTTGGATACTGCTAGAAACGATGCTGGCTGCTTGACCTGGGGCTTCCCAGCCTCCAGAACTGTGAGAAAATAAAATTTCTTTTCCTTTCAAGTTACTGGATAACTGGACAAGAGGGAGAGAAGGTGGAAAGGGAAAGGGGAGCAAGCACTAAGATGGGGGAGGGTTTTGTGCAGCAGCAGATTCCTGTCCTTGAAGGACGCATGGGATTTCATCAGGAAAATGGGATCAACATCCCAGAGGGGGAACATGGAAAGACTTTCAGCCCATCAGGGCAGACCACGCAGCGTGATAAGAGCCAACCTCCATCTCAAGGTTTGTTTCTTTCAGTTTTTTTTTAATTTATTTTCTTTTTAGTTATATATGACAGTAAAATGTATTTTGACTTATTATACATATATGAAATATAACTTTCCATTCTTATGGTTGCATACAGTATGTCCAATTCATTTTATTCTATTCCCCTCCCTTCCTTTCATTCCCCTTTGTCTAATCCAATGAACTTCTGCTATTTCCCCCACCCCCTATTGTGTGTTAGCACCCATAGAGCAGAGAACACTCAGCCTTTGGTTTTTAGGGATTGGCTCATTTCACTTAGCATGATAGTCTTCAGTTCCATCCACGTACTGACAAATGCCATAATTTTGTACTTCTTTATGGTTGACTAATTGTATATTTATACCACAATTTCTTTATCCATTCATCTGTTAAAGGCACTTAGGTCGGTTCCATAGCATAGTTATTGTTAATTGAGCTGCTATCACCATTGATGTGGCCACATCACTATAGCATGCTGATTTTATGTAAAATGTATTTTGACTTATTATACATATATGAAATAAAACTTTCCATTCTTATGGTTGCCCAGGAGTGGGATTACTGGGTCAAATGGTGGTTCTATTCCAAGTTTTTTGAGAAATCTCCATGTGCCAATTTGCAGTCCCACCAGCAATATATTAGTATACCTTTCTCTCCACATCCCTGCCAATATTTGTTATTACTTGTATTCTTGACAATTGCCATCCTGGCTGTCCTTCAGTTCTATGAATTCTTTTAAACATTATTTCTTTGATATTCCCCTCTTTGATGTTCCCTGGTCTCCCCTTCTGGAATGATTATAATTGGATATTAGGCTTCTTTATTTATTGTAATATTTGCCATCTGTTTTCCATTTCTTTGTATTTTGTTCTATTTTTCAGGAGAATCCTTCATTTTATCTTGATTACTTTTTTCCACCTGTTTTGATTGTCATAATTTCAATTTCAGTGTTTTGATCTTTGAACATTTCTTAAAATCCTTTTGCTTTGTGTATGTGGTATTATCTCTAATTTCAGCAATGAAGATAGCAATAGACTTTTTTAAGAGCTGTATGAAAATTAAGAGCAATAATACCAGTACATCACTTAGAAAAGTCCCTGGTACACAGAAAGCACTCAGTCATGTTAGCTGGTTTTCCTTTAAGGGTGTCAGAGCTCTTTTGAAGTTTTGTTCTGTGTCTGTATTTTCTATTATGGGTGTTTTGTCATCTTTGTTTTTGTCTCTTTTATTGGATGGAATCTTTTCTCCAGTACCTAAGGGCTTCAGTAAGTGAACAGTTTTTTAAAAGCATGACACTAAGAATGTTACACAAAGCTCTCTATTTGTAGTCTTGGTGGATTGCCATCGACTCTTCCCTAAAGGATGTTCCAGCCTTCACTCTCAGACAGTGTTATTTAGGTAAATCGCCTTTGTTGTGGGGAGAGCCCTTGACTTCAGTCATGTTTAAGTGCCCCCTCTTTGGATTTATTCACTTTTCCAGAAAAAATATTTTCCAATTACTTTACTTGGGAGAAGGAGTTTAGCTAATAGGTATTATTGAAACCTATGTGGATAGTAGGTTCTAGGTCTCACCCTCAAAAACCTTTTATTTACTTACAGAGACCAAAGTCTGATGAGAGGGAGAATTCATAGTCCTTTAATGACAAGGAGTAGAGAGGTAGGTTCCTTGGAGATCAGACTACTTTATGTACTTTCATATAAAAGTTTTAAGTCTTGTAAATACACGGTTGATCTATGAATTTCATATTTCTGACTTCTAAGCCTTTAAGGCACTTTGGAGAAAATATACTAGCTTCTTTTAGGAACTCCCTTGGATTTCTGAGCTGCTAGTTAGTGACCTTTTTCAAAATTTTCCTGAGGCTGTGGATGTGGCTCAATTGGTAGCACGCTTGCCTAGAGTGTGTGAGGCACTGGGTTTGGTTCTCACCACCACATAAATGTGAAATAAAGATACTGTGTCCACCTAAAAACTAAAGAAATAAATATTTTTTTCCTTTGTATTTCTGGGAATTGAAACCAAGGGGAGTTCTCTCACTGAGCTACATGCCCAACCTTTTTTACATTTTATTTTGAGACGTGTCTCACAATGCTTGAACTAGGAACTCTATTTTAGCCTTTCTGGTAAGCTGAGCCTCCAAGCCTAGTTTAATGACTTTTTATGAATCTGTTTTCTACCTTCCAAAAATAGGTAGTTATCACTTGACATTTGTCTTTTTAAATATTCTCTCTTGATGTTGTATTTTTTAAATTAATGTTTGTTTTTGGTAAGTTTTTGGGAAGGGGCTGTTCTAGCATGTTTTAAAATCTAGTATGTATTTGCTTTCATCACAGTTAATTTTACTTTTATTTTTTACTTCCTAGGATTCTTTGGATTTCCTATTTTTGTAACAGTTTTTTCATAAATCTATCAAGTTCTGTGAGTTATCCCAAAGGACTTTTAAATAATACATAAAAATAAATAAATAAAGATATTGTGTCTATCTACAACTAAAAAAAAAAAAAAGACTCCATCTTACTCCAGTCAGAATGGCTAGCATGGAGAATATAAAAAAATAGCTGGACACTGTAGCATATGCCTGTAATCTCAGTGACTTGAGAGGCTGTGGCAGAATCTACACATTCACTTCAATGGTGCTATCTTTGTTAAATTTTACCAATCAACAGCATTAGTGATCCCTTCCATTATTTCTCTGAAGCTATTTAAGTTTAAATTAAGCAAAAATATATAAAATAAGAATTTTAGTTCCTAGGTTGGAGATGGAGCTCAATGGTAGAGTACTTATGTGCCTAGCATGTGTGAGTCCTTGGGTTCAGTCCCAATACCATCAAAAGTAATAATAATAAAAATAATACTTAAATTTTGGAGTCTCACTAGTCACAATTGAAATACTCAGTAGCCATCTGTGGCTAGTCGCTGTCTTATTGTACTGCATAAATAGAGCACATTCCCATTATTATAGAAAGTTGAATCGGCAGTACTATTCTAGAATTTTAATATTTTCTTTAAATATATCTTTTGTCCTTGATGAAATTAATATCAATGTATTCATTTGTCATTCATCACTAGTATAAAGTATCTTAAGTGTCTAATGATAACAAATGGCATTATATGAAAAGGATATTGTAGAGAAATGTGTACAGGATACATGTACAACGATGAAGAGTTGTTGTTGCCTCCAGTTTGGTCTTTTGCTTTGTGAGGTTGAAGCTTTTATTTTATTATTTTATTTTAAGCATTTCAGATTCTGAGGGAATTGAGTCTTATTAACTAAGCTTATAAGAGATTGAATGCTAGTTTTACTATTTATGGGGTTTTTGCCCTTTTAGTGACTAGAATATTTATAACCTATATCCAAGTACTACTGTAGAGAACCTGGAAAGTCAAATTATTTTAAAAAATTGATATTAGAGTGAAGAGAGAGCCTATAAAATGGAAGAAAATCTTTGCCAGCTCCTTCAACAGAGGATTAATATCCATATTAAAAACTCAAAATATATAAAGAACTCAAAAAACTTAGCCCCTAAAAAACAAATAGCCCAATCAATGGATGGCCAAATGAACAGACACTTCTCAAAGAGGTACAAATGTCCAATAATTACATGGAAAAATGTGCATCTACATCTGTCAGGGAAATGCAAATCAAAACTAAGTTAAGGTTTCATCTTGCGGGAGCTGGGGTTGTGGCTCAGTGGTAGAGCACTCACCTAGCATGCATTAGGCATTGGGTTCAATTCTCAGCACCACATAAGAATAAAATAAAGGTATTGTGTTCACCTACAACTAAAAAATATATATTTAAACAACAACAACAAGATTCTATCTCCAGACTGGAGTTGTGATCCAGTGGTAGAACACTTGCCTAGAATATATGAGGCACTTCAATGTTCAGCACCACATAAAAATAAATGAATAAAGATATTGTGTCTATCTACAATAAAAAAGCTTCAATCTTACCCCAGTCAGAATGGCTAGCATCAAGAATATAAAAAAATAGCTGGACACTGTAGCATATGCCTGTAATCTCAGTGACTTGAGAGGCTGAGGCAGAAGCATCACAAATTTGAGGCCAGCCTCACAACTTACTGAGTCCTTGTCTCAAAATAAATAAAAAGGATAGAGGATGTAGCTCATTGGTAAAGTGCCCCTGTGTTCAATCCCCAGTACAAACACACACACACACACACACACACACACACACAAATAAATAAATAAATAAATAAATAAATAAATGCTGGTACAGACCTGTGAGAAGAGGAACCCTTATACACTGTTGACGGGAGTATAAACTAGTACAGCCACTGTGGTAATCAGTGGGGAGTTTTCTCAAAACCTAAAAATAGAAATATCATATGATGTAACTGTACTGCTCCTGGGTGTATACCTGAAGGATACCTGCATACCTATGTTTATTGTAGCACATATCACATTAACTGTTATGTGCTATCAGCCTAGGTGCCTGTTAATGGATGAATGAATACAGAAAATGGAGACTATATACACAATGGAGTATTATTCAACTATAGAGAAAAATGAAATCGTGATCTATAGGCAAATGGATAGAACTGGAGAAAAACATGGTATCAAAAATAAGCTAGACTCAAATATCACATGTATTGTCATGTGTGATCTAGAGGGAAAAAGATAAAGTAGAAGGGAGACTATTAATAAAAAGGGCATCATGGGGGGAAGGATTTAAGGGAGAGTGGGTGAGAAAGGGCAATTATGAATATACATGTGTGAATATACCACAATGAAACTTGTTATTCTGTATAATTAATATTCACTGATAAAAATTTGGTTTTGGATTGAGCCAAAGGAATATGGAAAATCCTGATGAACTATTCTTGTGATAATATATACCTGTGCAGTGACCCAAAACCTCATGTCTTCCAGTTTAATTGTATCTCCTTTGCTTGAATTTTATTAAATATATATGGAAAATTCTTCTAATTTGTGTCCATCTTTATATTCTCCATACAGACTCCCACCCTTGTATTTTCTTCCATTTTATAGGCTCTCTCTTCACTCTAATATCAATTTTTTTTATTAAATTGACTTCCCAGATTCTCTACCTTATGTTGCTTTCAATGTTATTCTTGGAAGGTGACCATATAAACTGTAGAAAAGAGGAATGGTGCTCGTTTTATGAACTGGTTTTATGACCTGCTATTTTGCTAAATTATTGTATTTAAATTTTTCTAATTTCCTGAGTATTCTAAGTATACATTCTATTTCTAAAATTAATACATTCCCCTTTTGTTAAATTATTATTTTCCTATTCAATAGTTCAAACATACTGTTGTATAAGCATTTTTATTAGTATGTTAATGGAGTTTGGTTTATCTTTAGGTCTCCTCCCTTAAGTTAACTGATACCAGCTCTGAACATCTAAATTCCCCCAAATGGCAATCCTCAAAGGTTAAGTTTCTGAATTTCGAAATACTGAAAGTTGAAATTCCCAAAACCACAGTTCCCATTGTGGATACATGGGGGTAGCGGGGTATTTATATGAGAAGAGTAGAAATTTGATGCTAGGTAGAATAGGGATTGGTGCTTTTACAATTGTATATGAGATAGCTGCATAATGATATATGGAATGGATATTGGAAACCCAGTAAAATATTATTTTGGGTGTGTATGTGAGGGTATTTCCAGTGGAGATTAGTGAAAGATTCTTGAGTGGACTAGAATCAGAAGATCCAGAAGCATAGCACACTGGATGGGACAATTTACTAGGGACTTCCTTTCATGTATAAATGAATTGTAGAAGAATTTACCCTTATTAAATGGCAAAATAAGCTTTAAAGTGACTAGATGTTAAGTTGACTTTTTTGGAATTTGATTTCTACTTTGTATCACTATTGTGAAGAACAGAAAAGATTCATAATCATAATATAGGTATATGAAAGTGGTTTGAAAGAGTGCAGAAGATAGATGTTATCATTGCCTCTTGTCAGTATATTTCAGTATGATTTATATTAGGTATTTGGTCTGTGAAAATGGCAAAAGTGGCTTTGGAAAAAAATTACAGTAGAATGTGTTATTTGTATTTACAAAAAGTAAACTCACATACTTAAAATAATAAAGTTTATAGTATTGGTTTTATTTTAGGAAATTAAAGCTTTATTCAAATGTTTCTTGCAAAAACAAATACAGTTTACATCTAATAGATGGGCAAATATATCTGGAACTATATTTGAGTTGACAGACATTTATCTAGTTTAATGAACTTGATACACAAGAGAGAGAGGGCTGGGTATGTGGCTCAGTAGTAGAGCACTTGCCTAGCATGTTAAGGTTCTGGGTTCAACCCCTGAAACCTTCTCTTCAAATCTAGTAGAATTACTCTCAGAAGAGGTAAGAAATAAAGGATGATTACATGAAAAAATCATAAAAAGTTTCAATCAGAATCCATAAAAGAGTGACAGGACTGACAATAATTAAAATATCAAGTAATTGTATGTTTTAAAATATTATAAACAGTATTAATGTAGTAGTTTTAATAACTTTTAAGTTTGACAGCACTGGGAAAAAGATGATAGGCCACTTTATGAAAATAAATACAAATAGCAAATAACAGGTGAGATCAAGGCTTCTTATCCATTAAGTACATGGCAAGGATTTAAACTAGGTTGAACTGGCTATACCTGCAATGCCTCTCAAAAGGTTTCTTGGGGCTGAGAGAGCAGCTCAGTTGCACATGATTCCGGGATTTTTTTTTAAGAGGGAGAGAGAGAAAGAGAGAGAATATTTTAATATTTATTTTTCAGTTTTTTGGTGGACACATCTTTATTTCATTTTTATGTGGTACTGAATATTGAACCCAGCACCCCGTGCATGCCAGGCGAGCACGTTATTTCTTGAGCCATATCCCCAGCCCAATCCTGGGATTCTTACAATCAGCTTTCCTTAATTTCTTAAACTTTGATTATACTAGATATGTTCTTTTGAGAGAAAAATTAATCTTTACAATTCAAAATAACTTCAGGTTTGGTGAAATACTTATGGCTATGCTCATGGCATTCAGATACATGATCACAAACTCTTTGCTTTTCGTTGACCTGTTATTTCTAATTTTTTTCCTCTTACTTTTCTTTGTATAACTATTTATTGGTAATGAGATTGTTTTAAAGAATGCTGTATTTACTCCTCTTGTTACTGTCAAGAGTGAATATTTCATAACCATTTATATATCTCTCTCTCTCTGGTCAGTCTGTAAGTCTCTCTCTCTCTCTCTCTCTCTCTCTCTCTCTCTCTCTCTCTCTCACACACACACACACACACACACACACACACACCACACACACACACACACACACACACTAATTTTTTTTGTTTTTTTTTATTTCTGTCTTCTGCAACTTTTTCTGAGTCCTAATGTCTTTTTTTTTAATGTGCTGCTGATTTTCAAAATCAGTGCCTCACACATGCTAGGTAAGCACTCTACCATATAGCTACAACCCCAGTCCAACTGTCTTGATCTGAGAATTTTAGTATGTTGACCTGGAAAATTCTGCCATCATAAGTCATATTTTAAGCCTTGTATAAAACAACATAGATTATTGCAGAAGGAGAATTTTAAAGCATTCTTTTTTGGGGTGGGGGGCAGGTATTGTGGATACCAGGGATTGAACCCAGGGCCACTGGGCCACTGAGCCACATCCCTAGCCCTATTTTGAATTTTTATTTAGAGACAGGGTCTCACTGAGTTGCTTAGTGCCTCACTGTTGCTGAGGCTAGCTTTGAACTCAGGGTCTTCCTGAATTTTAAGACATTCTTTTAGAAAATTTGCTTATAAAAAGTGATAGGTAATGTATTACAAAAAGAAAGAAAAATGCCTGTGATCAGAATCAGAAGGCTAATTGTACATTTAATAACATCAAAGAAAAACAAAGGTGAGATAATTTATGCACTTGTCATATTGTTTCCTATAATTTAGAAGTTGGACAACTCATGCTTATCAGTATCACTACCTTCTATCTTTCTTAAATACAGCATTGATAGTTTTTTTTTTTTATTTTCTGGGTTTCATCATCATAATGAAAGACTGTTTATTAGTCACTCCCACATACATAGTTAAGTCCTATATAGTATACTGCAAAATGTATAGATGTACACACACATATACACACATGTACATATATGATATCAATTAACTTATAGAATGGTATCTGTAGTTATATAATTATTTAAAGATGGGATTTTGCTACATTGCACCGGCAGGACTAGAACTCCTGGGCTTAAAGAGTGTTTCTGCCTGGGTCTTCTTAGTAGCTGGGAATGATACATCCTGCACCTGGCATGTGGGATAGTTGCAAATTACTAGTTCAGTCTCTTAATCATTGTTAACCTTTCACACAATATAGTTTGTGTTCCATAAACATGAATTCCTCCCTTCATCTCATCTAATTTTCTTACCTTAATCATTAGATAAAAGACTTTAATTTATTGCCTTGACTGGAGGAAAAAAAGAAACCCAAACAGAATTAATCCTAATGTTTAGATTTTTATAGTTATTTTATTAATATAGATTATTATAACAATTATATCTTTATACACCAAGGATAGCATATTTTTACTGTGAAAGGGGGCAACTGGTTGCTTATACTCTTCAGAGAAAAAGGAAACAAAGATTTTGTCTAGATGTGAAACAACAACAACAAAAAAGACTTAAATGTCTTCATTCAAGGGATTAGGCATTATAATTTTTTTTAAAGAAATTGTTTTCAGTCTGATTTTATTTATCATTTTGCTTTTGCCTGGATATTTAATATTTATGGTTTTCATGTTCTAAAACTTTTTTCTTATTTTATATTAGTAGAAGAAGCTGTAATTCACATTTTATGGTCATCTACATAGTAGAAGAAAGAACTAAGAATTTGAAAAAAATTCAAATCTTTTAAGGTGGGGAAAACACTTTTTAGCTTATAGTACTTATTTTTTTATATTTTATACACTCTTGTCTTAGTTTCTTCATTTAGTGCAATTTAAATTTTATCTTTTAAATCAAATGACATTGAATATTTACAACATTGCAAGATAGTATGTTTTGGGACAAAATGGTGTATTTGTTTATAAATCTACTGAGCATAACAGCTATATAATCTAATACATAAAGTGCAAAAATTCTGGTTTTGGTATCCTCAATATAAGCCAAGTTGGAAGCACTTAGTAGGAATTTAATGAATTCTTATTGAATGTATAAAGATTTATGCCTGTAGGGGATTTAAGATAGACCCAACCTGTTCTTTTCTTAAAATTGGGAGCCATCTTGCCACAAAGCCATAAAAAGATAATTTCAGCTTTACTATAAATTATTGCAAATTCTGAACCTGCTTGGAATGCCTGCCCGTGCCTTGAACTCATCCATGCCTGGCTCTCTGACCAGATAGCAGCCCTCTCTGAAACTTAGTGACACCTCATAAATATTGGCCTTCCCTGGCCAGACAATGACCCTCTCTGAGGCTCTAATGTTCCTCATAAATTCTGATGTTGGGGCCAGCAAAAAATGTAAACTACCATTAGTGTGATGCTTGTCAGAGTTCTGTTATCTGTAACCCCCCTTTGTGTAACTTTCTGGGCTATAAAGCTGGGCTGTAGGAAAGGTGGGGTGGCTGTCTTGTTCCCACCGTTTTGGGAGGGAGAGGCAGCCCAGCCGGTCAAAATAATAAGCTTGCTTTAATTTGATTTTAATTGGAGTCAGTGGTCTTTTCTTGCATCCTGGTCAAACATTTATAATCTGGTTGGAGATGAGATGAACCATAAACACTTGGAAAATTAAATGAAAGTAAAAAATAATTACATAATAATCCTGGCTTAATGAGATTAATTATAGAAAGTGTTTAACAGAGTGCCTAATACATAGTAAATACTTTGAAGTGCTTATTTTCTTCCCTTTTGACAAAACACTAAAAGTTCCATAAAATGATATTTACATGTAGAGATTTGTTGTGTTTTTAAATTATAATAAATGCTCTTAAGTTTCAGAGAGATTACTATGAGCTGAGTGGGCTCAAATTTGAATATTGGTAGAATATGAAAAGAAAAGTTGATTGGGGAGGTTAGAAAGAAAAGGGAAAAGCAACCAGCAAGGCATGGAAGTGGAAAAGTTCAGTTTTATCAGAAGATTAATTGCTTCAGTTGAAGCACAGAGTGTGTGAGCAGGGATTATGAAAGGTGAAGCTAGGAAGAGTAGTTTGGGACAGATTGTGGATATCCTTATTCTGCTGGGAAGATGCTGGTACCACAGTCTGGCTGGGCACAAATAACCGAGCTGCCACAAAGCCTTGTAGATTCAGACAGCCACTCTTCATTCCCCAACTTTTATGGCACTGCACATACCACACAGAAACCCACTCCCTCCAGCAGGCTTTGTCCAATCTCCCCCAACCTCTGCAAGAACTCACAGGAACTCCAAAGTAGCTGGCGCCCAAGGCAGCAAGAACCGCCCTATTGCCCGACAGTAAAGGTCAAATATACAATACAATCAATACAGCATCACAGCAATTATATACAGCTTAACTCAAATCATCATCTCAATGGTTTGCTGGCATCACCTTTCAACCATTCCCTCTGGCAAATGCCAAGCATCACTCTGAGTGGGCCACAGCTCTCAACAGGCTGGACTTTATATGCCACCTGAGATTTGTAGGTTTATACTTTATACATAGAGAATGAATGTTTTAAATATAGAAAAGTAGGCCCCTTGAAGAATGATACTTTAAGGATTAATGTACATATCAAAATAATTTTATTGGTTTAAAATGTGTTTAGAACCACTTTGGAGCTATCAACAACATCATACATTATAAAAGACTTGCCATTTGCATGGCATGCTTTCTGAGACCATTTCAAATCCTCAGATTTTAACATTGTACAATTTTTGTTCAAATCTTTACTTGCTCTGAATGTATTTCTATTGAGTCTTATGTTTCTTGTATATACTACTGTAAGAGTAAAAGAAATTGAAGTTAAAGTGTAAAAGACCGGGTATTGTAAAGTTTCTAAGCTGCAAAGCCTGAGTTAAAATGTAAAGGACCAGGTATTGTTAAGTTCCTATGCTACATCCCAAACCTGAAATTCCTGTAGCTGTTAGGACAATTCCCGGGATTGCCCAGTAGATATTCCCTCCCTGACCATTTAGTTGTTTAATAACCTAGGACCCTGTACAGTTTGGAACGTAGGCATTCATGGCCCAAACCAATCATTTTGAATGTACCCCCCTCCTTAGGGCTGACCTATCACTCCAGCCCGACCTGTTCCCGCCAATGAATGTACTAATCATGTCTAAGAATTGTTGTTTGATTTTCCCGCGGTGTATGGTGATTTGTTAAAGGAGACTGTGATGTATGTAAAGTCCCCGCCCTCCCCAAAATGTGTACTTTAGCACTGCTCACCCCCTGCTCGGGGCTCTGGGCCGCTCTCCCTTGTTGAGTGAGCATGGAGCCCCAGTGCACCGGATTCTCAATAAACCCCCTTCTGTGAATTGCATAAGTCAGTCTCTTGGTGGTCTCTTCCTCCGACATTTGCCGGACCCTTACACTACTATTCTTCATGTTAATGTTCTTTTCAACTTTAGTGAATGTTTTATTTTAATTTATGAATTATTTTTGCTCAGGTTAGAGTATTTGGTTAATCAGTTCAATGATTGTTTTTTTTTTTAATCTCAAATATTTGGTGGACTTGTTCACATTCATAGCTACAAGTTATTACCAAATTTGATAATCTGTTCCTTTTTAGGTTAAGAGCTATCATTTTCTTAGTCTTTACAGTTTCCCTTCTTCCAATATTGTTATTAACAGTTTGGCTTTCTTTGGTGGTGATCAGGAAAACATTCTTTATGAAGAAACATGTTGGGGGGCTGGGGTTGTGGCCCACTGGTAGAGTGCTTGCCTAGCATGTGCCACACTGGGTTTGATCCTCAGCACCACATAAAGATAAATAAATAAAATAAAGATAATGTGTCTAACTACAAGTAAAAAGTAAATATTAAAAAAAGAAACTCAGGGTTTTAAAAAATAACATTTTTTATTAGTTGCTCAAGACAATACAATGATCTTGACATATCATACATTTGATTCAAATAGGGTATGAATTCTCATTTTTCCACATGTACAAATTGCAAGATCACATTGGTAATACATCCATATGTATACATACAGCAATCCTAGTGTCAGTTGTATTCTGCTGCCCTCCCTATCCACCCCTCCTTGCTCCTGCCCTCCCATCACCTCTCTCTACCCATTCTACTGTGACACTTATTTCTCTCTCTTTTTTTCTTCCCTTCCCCCTCACACCTTTGTATATATATTTTGTGTAACCATGAGGGTCTCCTTCCATCTTCCATGCAATTCCCCTTCTCCCTCCCATTCCCTCCCACCTCTTTTCCTTGTTTCATGGTAATCTTCTTCTCATGCTCTTCCTCCCTACATTGTTTTGAGTCACCTCCCTTATATCAGAGAAGACATTCGGCATTTGTTTTTTAGGGATTGTCTAACTTCGCTTAGCATAATCTGCTCTAATGCCATTTATCACCCTGCAAATGCTATAATTTTGTTATTTTTTAGTGCTGAGTAATATTCCATTGTGTATAAATGCCACAATTTTTTTATCCATTCATCTGTTGAAGGGCATCTAGGTTGGTTCCACGATCTAGCTATTGTGAATTGTGCTGCTATGACCATTGATGTAGCTGTGTCCCTGTAGTATGCTCTTAGGTACACTTGTACATTGCTGGTGGGACTGAAAATTGGTGCAGCCAATTTGGAGGACAGTATGGACATTCCTTGGAAAGCTGGGAATGGAACCACCATTTGACCCAGCTATTCCCCTTCTTGGACTATAACGCAAAAAATAACATTTTTTAGTAATTGCCTTTGACCTTTGAGATGTAAATGAAAAACATTTGGCTAAACTCATGCATTTTTAGTCTTTGAATTAGGCCTTAGCCTCTCCATTGCCTTCACAAAGTATCTTCTGCATGGGTAACCATGAGCGTTATAGTCTGATATACTGAATATGTTTGTAGATTTCTTCCCTTGATTGATATCTTCTTTTCTCACACTTCTTTGTGTGCCTGTATCTGTGTGTGTGTAGATGTGTATACCATATGCATCTGGTTTTGTATTTTTTCCAGTGAACTTTCTAGCCCCTTGAGCAAACATCAGGAACATTTGTAAAGATTTAATATTTAAGAGAGTAAAATGTGCTGTGGGAACTGATTGGTTGGGAACCTAAGTGAACCTTTATGAGATTGTAGAAACCTACTGCTGGGTGGTTATTTATATACTGTCATAAGACAATGGTATGGATATAATTAATTTAGTGGTTTGGGTAGTTGAGGGTTTTCTGTATTGGAAAACCAGAATTTGTTATCAGACATTTAGAGATGGCTTTGTGAAAGAATGCACCACTCTTTCCTATAGCATTTCAGAGGTAATATGTCTTCTAAAAACTTCCTAATCTTTTTTGAAAAGGAATGATAGACAAATAAATGTAAACAGTACAGGAATTTTTCTATGCTAGTTACAGAATAAATACCAGGTAAAAAATTTTTGAAAAGAGCAACAATTCTATATTTGTCTCCAAAATTGAACAGATATCCCATTGTATTTTATTTGTGTTTGTTTTTATATTCACTGCTTTTGCCTGTAACTGTTTCTATTGTAAGTACATCTATCATATGTTATTTGTACTCATGGTGTATATGACATGATACATCTACTGGACTGTGAAATGTTTTATTTCTATTGTTAGTCTTTTAATCCCAGTGCCAGTAAATGTGCCTAGTACAGAGTAGGTGTTCAATTAATATTGTGAGTTGAATGAATGTGAATATTTGACTGTATCATTTTAATTATCATTTATTAGAAGACTGTACTATCTTTTCTTATCTTTTCTTGTGGACTGGTCATGTACCCTAACTAGATTGGAAATGTGTTATGAGTAGGAATTTGATTTTGTCTTTCCTAAATTCTTCTTTATAACACTTTGGCCTGTAGTGGGTAATAGGTATTCTCAAACATGTGATTGAACCAAAATATGTTGGTAGTTTTTATTTCCTTAGCTGGAGATTCCTAAAAACATAGTCATTAATAAGAAATTTGGAAAAAATTCAAAAAGCCAGTATATATATTTGTCTGTCAGCTTGTGGGCTTGTGTAAGACTCCATACTTTCATGGAGTAAAGAGTTGTGGTTCTGGGTCCTTGCTTTTGAGTTGCCTACTTGCTTTATTATGGCCTTCTACCTGTGTCACAGATGATGTAAGTCAGTGGCTCTTCAAATGTGGTCTCAGATTAGAACATCACTTAGGTACTTGCTAAAAATGCAGATTCTCCTGCCCCCTCCAGATCTACTAAATCAGAAACTGTGAGGGTGGAGCCCAATCTGTGTTTTAATTAGTCCTCTAGGTAATTTTGATGGTGAAGTTTGATGTCACCATGTGATATAACTATCTTTAAGAGAGAGGGCTAAAGGCAATGCTTATGTGCTAGAGAAAACCCAATTAGCAGCCTAGATTAAAGAGCATAAGTAATTAAAAGGTTTTTAGAGGAAGTTAGGTGTAGTTTACAAGAAGGCATTAAGATGTAAAGCAGGGGCGGGAATGTGGCTCAGTGGTAGCGTGCTTGTCTAGCACATGTGAGGCACGGGGTTTGATCCTCAGCACCACATAAAATAAATAAAGGTATTATGCTCGTGTATAACTAAAAATATATTTTAAGAAAGATGTAAAGCAAATTATTGAAACTTCATTGTATGCTATTTTTTAGCTTAAGTAAACCATATTATGGATTTTTCAAGTATTTCTCTTTTTATGTTTGATTTTGTGTCCAAATTGAAAGATGAGAACTTTTGTTAAGTTTTCTGTACGTTATTTTGGATTTTTATAGGAGTAAATGTTCTTTTTCTCCCATAGCAGATGACTGAGAAACAACTGAAAAGTATTCAACACAACTGGCACTTTGTGTGTTTTCATTTTGAGTATGCTTTTTTCAGTGATGTCATTGATTTTGAATTTGAATCCTTTTAAAAAATATTTTCATTTGTTCTAATTAGTTATATATGACAGCAGAATGCTTTTCAACTCATTGTACACAAATGGAGTACACCTTCTCTTTTCTCTGGCTGTACATGATGTAGAGTCACACTGTTCCTGTAATCATATATGTACATAGGGTAATAATGTCCCTCTCCTTCCACCATCCTTCCCACTCCCATACTCCCTCCCCTTCCCTACCTCCCCTCTACCCAATCGAAAGTTCCTCCATTCTTCCCTACCCCCCAACTTCATTATAAATCATCATCTGCATAACAGAAAACATTTGGCCTTTGGTTTTTAGGGATTGGATTATTTTGCTTAGCATGATATTCTCCAACTCCATCCATTAATCCACAAATGCCATAATTTCATTCTCCTTTAAGGCTTAGTAATATTCCATTGTGTATACAAACTACATTTTCCATTTTCTTTATCCATTCATCAGTTGAATGGCCCTGAGGTTGGTTCCATAGGTTGGCTATTGTGAGTTGAGCTGCTGTAAACATCAATGTGGCTGTGTCACTGTAGTATGCTGATTTTAAGTCCTTTGGGTTTTGGTATAAATTAATTCAAATGCTTTTTAATTTTAGAGTACAAGGTAGTTAAAAATTGTGTGAAGTGCATTTAAAATATTTTAGTTTATTAGATACAATGCATTCAGATAAGCCTGCTTATGTATGGAAGATTTCCCTTCCTTTTACAAGTTGAGTATCCCTTGTCTGAATACTTGGGACCAAAAATACTTCAAATTTCAAAATTTTTTGATTATGGAATATTTTCATAGACTTTACTGGTTGAACTGTTCTAATAGGAAAATCCAAAGTCCAAGATGTAACATGGAGTGCAAAAGGTTTCAGATTTTTGAGCATTTTGAATTTCATATTTTTGGATTAGGGATGCTCAACCTATATATATTCTTTTGACAAATAAAAATTAAAAAAAAATAGACCTGGCATGATGGTGCACACTTATAATCCTGGTGTGGGAGGATGAGGAAGGAGGATCACAAGTTTGAAATCACCCTCAGCAACTTAGCAGTGCTATAAGCAACCTAAGTGAAACTCTGTCTCAAAATTAAAAAAATAATAATACAAAGGGCTTGGGATGTGACTCAGTGGTTTAGTGTTCTTGGGCACAATCCCTAATACCAAAAAATAAAAATAAATTAAAAAATTAGTTTCCTATTTACCATGTAGACTAAATGGTAAAATACCTACATAATATTGTTTGTCTTTTTTTCTAGTGGTTGGGAAATGGAAGATATAATCTTAGATACACTATGGTTTATTTTTTTATTTTTTTTCTTTTTTTTTATTGGTTGTTCAAAACCTTACACGGCTCTTGACATATAATATTTCAGACATTAGTTTCAAGTGAGTTATGAACTCCCATTTTTACCCCAAATACAGATTGCAGAATCACATCAGTTACACATTCACCTTTTTACATAATGCCCTATTAGTAACTGTTGTATTCTGCTACCTTTCCTATCCTCTACTATCCCCCCTCCCCTCCCCTCCCATCTTCTCTCTCTATCCCATCTACTGTAATTCATTTCTCTCCTTGTTTTTTCTTCCAATTCCCCTCACAACCTCTTTTATGTATTTTTTTATAACAATGAGGGTCTCTTTCCATTTCCATGCAATTCCCCTTTTCTCTCTCTTTCCCTCCCATCTCATGTCTCTGTTTAATATCAATCTTTTCTTCCTGCTCTTTCTCCCTGCTCTATTCTTGGTTGCTCTCCTTATATCAAAGAAGACATTTGGTATTTGTTTTTTAGGGATTGGCTGGCTTCACTAAGCATAATCTGCTCTAGTGCCATCCATTTCCCTGCAAATTCCATGAATTTGTCATTTTTTAGAGCTGCGTAATACTCCATGCTGTATAACTGCCACATTTTTTTAATCCATTCATCCATTGAAGGGCATCTCGGTTGGTTCCACAGTCTAGCTATTGTGAATTGTGCTGCTATGAACATCGATGTGGCAGTATCCCTGTAGTACGCTCTCTTAAGGTCTTCAGGGAATAGACCAAGAAGGGCAATAACTGGGTCAAATGGAGGTTCCATTCCCAGCTTTCCCAGGAATCTCCATACTGCTTTCCAAATTGGCTGAACCAATTTGCAGTCCCACCAGCAATGTACAAGAGTACCTTTTCCCCACATCCTCTCCAGCACTTGTTATTGTTTGACTTCCTGATGGCTGCCAATCTTACTGGAGTGAGATGGTATCTTAGGGTAGTTTTGATTTGCATTTCTCTGACTGCTAGAGATGGTGAGCATTTTTTCATGTATTTGTTGATTGATTGTATGTCCTCCTCTGAGAAGTGTCTGTTCAGGTCCTTGGCCCATTTGTTGATTGGGGTATTTGTTGTCTTATTGTCTAATTTTTTGAGTTCTTTGTATACTCTGGATATTAAGGCTCTGTCTGAAGTGTGAGGAGTAAAAATTTGTTCCCATGATGTAGGCTCCCGATTTACTTCTCTTATTGTTTCTTCTTGCTGTGGAAAAACTTTTTAGTTTAAGTAAGTCCCATTTGTTGATTCTTGCTGTTAACTCTTGTGCTATAGGCGTCCTGTTAAGGAATTTGTAGCCTGATCCCACAATATGTAGATCGTAGCCAACTTTTTCTTCTATCATAAGCAGAGTCTCTGATTTGATATCTAGGTCCTTGATCCATTTTGAGCTCACTTTTGTGCATGGTTAGAGGAGGGGATTCAGTTTCATTTTGTTGCATATAGATTTCCAGTTTTCCCAACACCATTTGTTGAAGATGCTATCCTTCCTCCATTGCATGCTTTTAGCCCCTTTATCAAATATAAGATAGTTATAACTTTGTGGATTAGTCTCTGTATCTTCTATTCTGTACCATTGGTCCACCCGCCTGTTTTGGTACCAGTACCATGCTGTTTTTGCTACTATTGCTCTGTAGTATAGTTTGAAATCTGGTATTGCTATACCACCTGATTCACACTTCCTGCTCAGAATTGCTTTTGCTATTCTGGGTCTTTTATTTCTCCATATGAATTTCATGATTGCTTTATCTATTTCTACAAGCAATGTCATTGGGATTTTGATTGGCATTGCATTAAACCTATAGAGGACTTTTGGTAATATCGTCATTTTGATGATGTTAGTTCTGCCTATCCATGAACAGGGTATATCTTTCCATCTTCTAAGATCTTCTTCTACTTCTCTTTTTAGGGTTCTGTAGTTTTCATTGTATAAATCTTTCACCTCTTTTGTTAGGTTGATTCCAAAGTATTTTATCTTTTTTGAGGATATTGTGAATGGGGTGATTTTCCTCATTTCCAGTTCAGAAGATTTGTCGCTGATATACAGGAATGCCTTTGATTTGTGGGTGTTGATTTTATATCCTGCCACTTTGCTGAATTCATTTATTAGCTCTAATAGTTTCTTTGTAGACCCTTTTGGGTCTGCTAGGTATAGAATCATGTCATCTGCAAATAGTGATAATTTAAGTTCTTCTTTTCCTATTTTTATGCCTTTAATTTCTTTTGTCTGTCTAATTGCTCTGGCCAGTGTTTCGAGAACTATGTTGAACAGAAGTGGTGAGAGAGGGCATCCCTGTCTTGTTCCAGATTTTAGAGGGAATGCCTTCAATTTTTCTCCATTCAGAATGATGCTAGCCTGAGGCTTAGCATAGATTCTTCTTACAATATTGAGGTATGTTCCTCTTATCCCTAGTTTTTCTAGAGTTTTGAACATAAATTGATGCTGTACTTTGTCGAATGCTTTTTCCGCATCTATCGAGATGATCATATGGTTCTTATTTTTAAGTCTATTGATGTGGTGAATAACATTTATTGATTTCCGTATATCGAACCAGCCTTGCATCCCAGAGATGAATCCTAATTTATCATGGTGCACAATTTTTTTGATATGTTTTTGAATCTGATTCGCCAGAATTTTATTGAGGATTTTTGCATCCATGTTCATTAGAGATACTTGTCTGTAGTTTTCTTTCTTTGAAGTGTCTTTGTCTGGTTTAGGAATCAGGGTGATGTTGGCCTTGTAGAATGAATTTGGAATTTCGCCCTCTTTTTATATTTCCTGGAATAGCTTGAAAAGTATTGGTATTAGTTCCTCTTTAAAGGTTTTGTAAAACTCTGCTGGATACCCATCCAGTCCTGGGCTTTTCTTAGTTGGTAGTCTTTTGATGGTTACTTCTATTTCCTCCATTGATATTGGTCTGTTTAGGTTGTCTATATCCTCCTGACTCAATCTGGGCAGATCATATGACTTAAGAAATTTATCGATGCCTTCACTATCTTCTATTTTATTGGGAGTATAACGATTCAAAATAATTTCTGATTATCTTCTGTATTTCTGAAGTGACTGTTGTGACATTTCCTTTTTCATCCCGTATGCTAGTAATTTGAGTTCTCTCTCTTCTTCTCTTCATTAGCTGTCGATTTTATTTATTTTTTCAAAGAACCAACTTTTAGTTTTGTCAGTTTTTTCAATTGTTTCTTTTGTTTCGATTTCATTAATTTCAGCTCTGATTTTAATTATTTCTTGCCTTCTACTTCTTTTGCTGTTGTTTTGCTCTTCTTTTTCTAGGATGTTGAGATGAAGTATGAGATCATTTATTTGTTGTTTTTTTTCTTTTTTTAAGGAATGAACTCCAAGTAATGAATTTTCCTCTTAGAACTGCTTTCAATGTGTCCCATAGATTCCGATATTTTGTTTCTGTGTTTTCATTTATCTCTAAGAATTTTTTAGTTTCCTCCTTGATGTCTTCTATAACCCATTGGCCATTCAGTAACCTATTGTTCATTCTCCAAGTGATGCATGATTTTTCCTTCTTTCTTTTATTGTTGATTTTCAGTTTCATTCCATTATGATCAGATAAGATGAATGGTATTATCTCTACTCCTTTATATTGTCTAAGAGTTGCCCTGTGACATAATATATGATCTATTTTTGAGAAGGATCCATGTGCTGCTGAGAAAAAAGTGTAACTGCTTGATGTTGAGTGGTATATTCTATATATGTCCATTAAGTCTAGGTTATTAATTGTGTTATTGAGTTCTATAGTTTCCTTATTCAACTTTTGTTTGGAAGATCTGTCCAGTGGTGAGAGAGGTGTGTTGAAGTCTCCCATGATTATTGTATGGTGGTCTATTAGACTCTTGAACTTGAGAAGAGTTTGCTTGATGAACATAGCTGCACCCTTGTTTGGGGTTTATATATTTATGATTGTTATGTCTTGTTGGTGTATGGTTCCCTTGAGCAGTATGTAGTGTCCCTCTTTATCCCATTTGATTAACTTTGGCTTGAAATCTATTTTATTTGATATGAGTATGGACACTCCTGCTTGTTTCCAAAGTCCATATGAGTGATATGATTTTTCCCAACCTTTCACCTTCAGTCTATGTATGTCTTTTCCTATCAAATGCATCTCCTGTAGGCAGCATATTGTTGGGTCTTGTTATGTGATCCATTCTACTAGCCTGTATCTCTTAATTGGTGAGTTTAAGCCATTAACATTTATGGTTATTATTGAGATATGGGTTGTTCTTCTGGCCATATTTCTTTATTTATGTTACTAAACATGGTTTGTTTTCCTCTTTGATTATCCCCCCCCCTTTACTGTCCTACCTCCCACTGTTGGTTTTCATTGTTATTTTACATTTTTTCTTCCTGTAATGTTTTGCCGAGGATGTTTTGAAGAGATGGTTTTCTAGCTGCAAATTCTTTTAACTTTTGTTTATCGTGGAAGGTTTTAATTTCATCTTCCATCCTGAAGCTTAATTTCGCTGGATACACGATTCTTGGTTGGAACCCATTTTCTTTCAGTGTTTTAAATATGTTATTCCAGGATCTTCTACCTTTCAGAGTCTGTGTTGAAAGATAAGCTGTTATCCTGATTGGTTTACCACTAAATGTAATCTGCCTCCTTTCTCTTGTAACTTTTAAAATTCTCTCCTTATTCTGTATATTGGGCATCTTCATTATAATGTGTCTAGGTGTGGATCTCTTATGATTTTGCACATTCGGCATCCTGTAGGCTTCTAGGATTTGGGATTCTGTCTCATTCTTCAAGTCTGTGAAGTTTTCTCATGTTATTTCATTGAATTGATTGCTCATTGCTTTGGTTTGGACCTCTATACCTTCCTGTATCCCAATGACTCTTAAGTTTGGTCTCTTTATGTTATCCCATATTTCTTGGATGTTCTGCTCATGGTTTCTTAACAGTCTTGTTCAGCTGTCTATGTTCTTTTCAAGTTGAAATACTTTGTCTTCATTGTCTGATGTTCTATCTTCTAAGTCTGCTGGTAGTTTTTAAGTTGGTTTATTGCTTCCTGCATTTCTAGGATTTCTGTTTGTTTGTTTTTTATAACCTCTATCTCCCTGTATAGTTGATGTTTTGCTCCTTAGATTTGTTTATGTAATTCATTGTCGAAGTGATCTTTCATTTTCTGATTTTGCTGTCTAATGTCTTCCTTGAGACTCCAGATCATCTGAAACATGTATATCCTGAATTCTTTATCTGACATTCCATCTGCTGCAGCTATTACCTCTTCTAAAGTTGAGTTGACCTGCATTGCTTGTGGTCCTTTCTTTCCTTGTCTTTTCATACTGCTAGCGTTTATTTCTGCTTGGTGAAACTGTTGTGCTTTTGAAATTTTCCCCCTATATATTTATATTGCTCTTGTATAGTTGAAAAGTCTCCCTTGCAGGTGCGGGTGGCGGCTGTGCCCCTACTCCAATTGGGGTGACGTGTCTACCACGCTGGTGGCTCTCTGGGCCTGTTCCGGGAGTGGAAGGTGGCTCTGCTCTGCCCCTATTCCAATTGGGGTGTCGTTACTACCATGCCGGCAGGTCGCTGGGCCTGTTCCGGGCGTGGGCGGTGGCTCTTCTCTGCCCCTACTCCAATTGGGGTGACGTTTCTACCATGCTGGTGGGTTTCTGGGCCTGTTCCGGGTGCGGGAGGTGGCTCTGCTCTTCTCCTACTCCAATTGGGGTGACGTGACTACCACACCCTCGGGCCTCTGGGCCTCTTCCAGGCGCAGGCGGCAGCTCTGCTCTGCTCCTACTCCAACTGGGGTGACGTGTCTACCATGCCGGCAGGCCGCTGGGCCCGTTCTTCCGGTCGGTCGCAGGTCTGCCTACCTTGCGGGCACGGGCGGCGGCTCTGCTCTGCCCCTACTCCAATTGGGGCGACATGTCTACCACGCCGGTGGGTCTCTGGGCCCATTCTGGGCGCAGGCGGCTGCTCTGCTCTGCCCCTACTCCAATTGGGGTGATGTGTCTACCATGCTGGCAGGCCGCTGGGCCTGTTCTGCCAGTCAGTCACAGGTCTGCCTGCCTTGTGGGCGCTGGTGGCGACTCTGCTCTGCCCCTACTCCAATTGGGGTGACGTGGCTACCACGCCAGCGGGTTTTTGGGCCTGTTCCGGATGCGGGCGGCAGCTCTGCTCGACCCCTACTCCAAATGGTGTGACGTGACTACCATGCCAGTGGGTCGCTGGGCCTGTTCCAGGCACGGGTGGCAGCTCTGCTTGGCTTCTACTCCAGTTGGGGTGACGTGATACCACGCCAGTGGGTCGCTGGGCCTGTCCCGGGCATGGGCAGCGGCTCTGCTCTGCCCCTACTCCAATTGGGGTGACATGTATACCATGCCGGCAAGCCGCTGGCTCTATAGTTTCTTTGTTCAGCGTTTGTTTGAATGTTCTAGCCAGTGGTGAGAGGTATGTTAAAGTTACCCAGAATTATTGTGTTGTGGTTTATTTGAACTTGAGAAGAGTTTATTTGATTAATGTAGATGCTCCATTGTTTGGGATATATATATATATATATATATATATATATATATATATATAATTGTTATGTCTTGTTGATGTATGGTTCCCTTAAGGAGTATGCAATGTCTGTCTTTATCTCTTTTTATTAACTTTGACTTGAAGTCTATTTTATTTGATATGATTTTTTTATAAAGAAAAAAATCCTATTTTACCATTTTCTTTTTCTTCCTTCTATAGTATTGCATTTGGTTTTAAAAAATATTGTTGTTTTATTATTATCTCAGTATTAAAACACTGAGTATTTATCACTGGCTTCAGTATTTTGGGGAGAAAATAAATCAAAATACATAAATGCATTAATCAGATATGGCCATTTTAAAATTATCTTTTTAATAATTTTCTGTATCTGGATTATTTTTCTAATCTTGTGGTTAAATCTGACATGGTTAATTCAGATAGGTAAATCTCAGTAACCAGAAATAATGACATTTTGTTAACTTTTAGAAGGACACAGCTTTTTCATTGAGAGATCTAAATAAAAGACAAAGGATATCTTGACTAATAAAAAAATTTTTCATTACTACTAGAATATTTTATTCAATACTGTGATGATACAGTACTTTTAATGGTTTACCATAAGTATACATGGCAAAATGTAAATAATCTGAATTACTGTACTTTAAAAACAAAACAAAACTCAATTTTGGGAAAATTTAATCTCAACACATTTATTCCATAGTCCACCCCCCACCTTTTTTATTGCTTTTGATTTATAGTAAAGTTCAATTTTAAGTCATTAAGAAAATTTGAATACAGTAGAAACTAGAATGTTAGGTGGTTGTTCTGAAATTAGAGGAAGATTTATGATTCCTAGAGTTATCCATTAGTAATAATGACACTGATGTTATAACAACAAAAACAAAAAAGTCAGGTGTTTTTGTGATAATGACTTTAACACCATGGAAGACCTTAAGCCTTGAAAATTCTAGGAGTGTAAGCCAGGACTACCACATAAACTGCACCTGTTATATAACATAATGTTCATTTACATGTGTTTTAAGATGATTGATATGCTTGTCATTTCTTTGTTAGAGCCAAATACCACAAGTTGAAATATGGGACAGAATTGAATCAAGGAGATATGAAGCCTCCAAGCTATGATTCTGGTAAGTTAGTTTTAAAGGAAGTTTAAGTAATAAAAAGAAGTTAATGACTAATATTTTGTAGCAACAAAATTTATAAATATAATTTAATTTCTAATCATTTGCATGTTTTTCTGATCTGCTAATCTTTTGGCACTAATCATTTTGTATCCTGTAGATAATTTCCCACCACCTTCCTTCCTTTTCCTTCTTCCTCTTTCTTTTAGTTCCCCATTTTTTGCTTATATTCTACACTTATTGGAAAGTTTCAGGCTTCCTGGGTGTAACTTGCACCAAGATAACCTTGTCTTCCTGGGTCCTTCTAGTATTAATGGAAACTTTGAGATGCACAATACAAAGTACATGATGCCCTTGAAATCCTGAGAAAGAGTAGGAACTATGAAGGTAAGAGATTTCTTTTTCAAAGCACAGGGAAATTCCTAATCCTTTAAACCTGATTTAGCACCTGCGTGGTGGATGGAGGCCAGATCACTCTGCATGGTTTTGGCTGGAAGTGAAAAGACCACATGGACACAGATTTTCAGAAAGGAGCGGCCGAGGGATGGTGGACAGCACGGCTCTGTCACCTCAAGGGTCTTCTTCTGCTCTGGACGGCAAGAGAGCCAGTACACCCGGAATCACTTTATTTATAGGGAAAAGACAACAAAGGACTTTTGATGGAATATTCTACATTCAATAAGGCAGAGGATAAGGTTTTAAAGGAGTTGCCCAGTCCCACTGGGTGACGCTCAAGTCCAGAGCTGAGGCAAATTTATTTGCCAGCTGAAGTTCTTGAAGGTCATTTGCTCTGTACAGCACATGGCATATGGTTCCAGTCCCACACCCCCTTTACTCAAGACGGAGAGGGGATGCTTAGCTCATGGGCAGGGCATCCCCCACAATTACTGCTCAGTTTCAGGCTGGTTTGGCCTTTCTCATGCACAGAAAATTCTATCCTATAAACAGAACATGTTTTAACAGGTGAGACATTTATCTTTTTATATTATTTCTTCTTTTTCTTTTCCCTACCTTCCTCTTTACCCACCAAATGATAGAAAGTAGTACTTCTAAACAATATAGATATAACTAATTTTTCAGTAGGTATAAGGGAAAGTGAGAAAAACTGTTCAGAAGTTATCACATAGGTGAATTTTTGGCATTATTTCAGATTAAATTCCTCAAATATGTAAGGATTTTTTTCTTCATATTTCAAGAACTGAAAACTGTAATTTATATCACATGCTGAAATTTCTACCTATGTTAAGAGCTTTAGAAACTATAATTATTTTATTATCATTTTTAGTTATATATGATAGTAGAACGTATTTTGACTCATCATACATATGTGCAGTATAAATTCCCATTCTTGTGGTTGTACATGATGTGGAGTTCCACTGGTCATGTATTCATATAGGAACATAGGAAAGTTATTTCTGATTCATTTTGCTGTCTTCCTCATTCCCATCTTCCCTCCCTTTTCTCCATTACCCCCTCCCTGGTCCCAGTCTGGTTAACCTCCACCAACACCCCCTCCTTGTGAGTCAGCATCTACATTTCAGAACATTCAACCTTTGTTTTGGGAGGGATTGGCTTATTTAGCTTAGCATGATAGCTTCTAGTTCTATCCATTTACCTGCAAATGCCATAATTTCATTCTTCTTCATACCTGAGTAATATTCCACTGTTTATATGTACCACATTTTCTTTATCCATTCATCTATTTAAGGGAACATGGGTTGGTTCCATAGCTTAAATATTGTGAATTGAGCTCTTATAAGCATTTATGTGGCCACATCACTATAGTATGCTGATTCCAGTAGTACAATAACTGGGTCAAATAGTGGTTTCATTCCAAGGAGACACTATAATTCTTAAAATAGTTATTCAGTAAATAAAATATTGTTCTCATGTCATGTATGTGTAATTTTAGCTCACAGAAGTGGACACATTTTCCAAATTTCCATTAAATGATGAAGTGTAGTGCTGAATCTAGGTGTACCTGAAAAGAAAACTGATAAGAACTACTTTAATGTCAGAAGGAAGACCAGGAGAGTAGAAACTAACAGAAGAGAGTTCCAAAGGAAGGAATGTAATGTTCATCACTGCTGATGAATTAATTCCTAGAGGGCTAAAGAGTATCTGTCAGATTAGTGGCACACACGTCATTCATTGGGTCACTGAGAACATAACTGGAAGCAGTTAAGAAACAGGTGATGGCAGAATCAACGATGTCAGTATAAAATGAAGACCAAATGCAGTCAGCATTTTAGATGCTTAGTTTATGAAAGTGAGGAAGGACTGAAGGGCAACAGCTAAAAGATAACCTGGGGTCAGAGAAACTGTGCATAGGTGGTTGGGGCAGGGTTCATAAATAAGGAGCCAATAAAAGGGAAAGAGTAGATATACTCAGATTAAGAAGGTATCTGAAGAAATGACTGGGATTGGATTCTGAACATAACAGCAGACACATTGGAGGAAGAACATATTTCTTGTTATTATCAAGAAAGAAACATAGAAAGTCAGGTAACAGATTGTAAGCTTGAGTTTCACTTTGGATGGTGGGTATTTGAGGGAATGTCCTCTTGATAGATTTATGTATGAGACATTACAAAGAGTGGATCAGACTTTTAAGAAAAGCAGAGAAGGTTTATAATAATGTTTGTGAAGAGGAAGACAAATTCACTAGGAGTTAGTAGCATTGAGAAAACCTAAGGATTTGGTTAAGTGGATGTTTTGTTGCAAAAGTCATTTTTCTTTAAAGAAATTTAAATAATAATATGAAAATTATATCTCTAGTACTCATAATGCCTTTGTATAGAACTGTATTTCCATCTGGTATCATTTTTATCCTCCTTTTGAGACTTCTTTTAACATATTTTATAATATGAGATGCTGGTAATAAGTTTTTTTTTCATCTTTTGTATATCTGATAAAGGTTTTAACTTGCTATCATTGTTTCTAAGAATATGTCTGCTATTATGCTTATCTTTGTTCCTCTGTATATAATGTACCCCTTTTGTGGCTGATTTTAAGATTTTCTCTTTATCATTGGTTCTAAACAAATTTCTTTGTTTCTTTTTTTTTAACTGAGGAATAAACCCAGGGCCTTGCATATGCTAGGGAAATCCTGTACCATTGAACAACATCCCAGCCCTTTTATTTTAAGACAGGGTATCACAAAGTTGCTGAGGCTGGGCTTGAATTTAAGATCATCCTGCCTTGGCCTTCCAAGTACCTGGGATTACAGGTATGTGCCACCATATTTAGCTAAAAAAGTTTATTATGATGTTCTGTAAAATAAAATAAAAATATTTATTATGATATAAAAATGTTTACTATGATGTACTGTAGTTACTTCTCTCCACAGTGTTTCTTAGGCGAAATGTTTTTCAAATTTGAATAGGTATTGGTGACACAAAGTAGAAGGTCTCTGGAGTCTCACTGTCTGGTTTTGACTTACGGCTCTGCTACATATTAGCAATGTAAATTTGGACAAGTTATTTAGCTTCTGCAAGCCCTACTTTTCTCATCTTTACAAAAATAAAAATGGTAGTAGTAGTAGTAGTAGTAGTAGTAGTAGTAGTAGTAGTAACAATACCCACTTCATACTGTCACCATACAGTAAGAAGAGAATTCATGAAATGTACCATACCCCATGTCTGGAACATCCTAAGCTTTTAATAAAATGCTACCAATTAATATTGATATATTTTTAGGATCAGTTAAATGAGAAATTGTATCATATCCTTGGATAAAAGGACTATGGCAAATAGCTATGATACTGTTATATGAAATACTTAATAATGAAACTGGTCCCTCACACACTATGAATAAAGTTTCTGGGTTTCATCCTCTTTTCCAAATCCCACCACTAGAGAATTGACATTCTGCAACCTTTACACACACAAGCTTCAGGAAATTCAGTCAAATCATGTTAGGTATCTGGGAAAAGAACTTAAAGTTCGGTCAACAGAAATGATCCTCTCAGAGAAACTTATTGTATCCACCAGGGCTGGAGGAGAAGGGGATGTGATGTGGCGGCTAATGCAATGCAGGAGTGAGTTTGCAGAGGAAAGCTCTCTGTTTGGAACTGAGAAAGGGTTTTCTGATGGAGCAGCCTCTATGAATGAGTAGACCAAGGCACAGAACTAACTTCTTGGTTTCAATTTGCTGGTGAAGTAAATATTTAATTAGGACAATATTGAATGGCTAGTTATAGTCTACCTGTGTGTATGTGTGTTGGCAAGGAGAAATTAAGTGAGCTCTCAAATCTATTTTGCTTCAATTGCTTTATGGCAATTTGAATTGCCACATATAAACTTGTATGCACAGACACTGTGGACTTCATGGGAGTTTGAATGACCCTTAACTGTGCAAAAGTTTAAGATGTTAGCATTAAAAATTCCAGCCACTTTTTAAGACTTTTTTTAAAAAACAAAAACAAAAACAAAAACCTGACTGTGCCCGATACAGGGCTCCCACATGCTCTGATATGAATGTGGCCACCTAGAGTTGTGTGATGTTATAGGCCTCTTGAAGCATTAATCAGGAACTTTGGTGCCAAACCAGGGTATCTGGATTGTAGGAACGTGTTGTTTTATGCCATGTGTAATACTATTTTTGACATAGATAATATCTGGCCCTGCCTTGAGTCCAGTGGTTTGAAGGACACATTTTTTTTTCCTTTTCTGGCCTTTTTAATCTTCCTTAATGGATCAGGTGTCCAAAGAACCAAGGAATTTCCCTAACTGTGTCCTGAACACCTACCCAATAGACCATGCTCTGAATATACTGGAGCCCAGTATATTCTGCCAAAATGGTCCCAAACACACTTCCAGGGCAGGTGTAGTTTTTCACACTGGGTTCATTCCCCCTGGGGTAGACCTTACCAATGCCTTCTGACTCGCTGGACCCTGGTGTGGCCTGACTTTGGGAGACATTGGAAGGTATGTCTACACACACATGAGAACCCTCATAGTGCAGAACTGGGAAGAACAGGAGGTAGGGCAGGGGTGAGGCTAGGTTTCCCTCTTCCAGTTCCAGCATCAAACTCTGAGGATCCCAAAGACTCAAAAGTGAGATCCATATATCTTGGATGTTATTACAGTGTAATAATCAACATAGGAAAATAAAACCTATTTGAGTCAACAGTTTGCTGGCTTGATTTGTGATAAGAAAGTTCCACATATAATATGTGAGGCTCCACTTGCATGGGTGATCTTCATTTTAAGATTTTTAAAAAAATCTCTAATGAGTTCTTCCTTGTCTCTCTTCCTTACCTCCTTCATGTAACAGATGAAGGAGATGAAGCAGAGATCCGAGGGATAAAGCACTGATTCACCAGCCAAATCCTCTTGCCTTAAGGTACCTGCTTTACCATCTTCTGGGCACTTGGTACTTCTGCAGCCCTCATCACACACAATGCAAGGAAACTAAAAAACTTTGATGCTTTTCTGCTTTGCATCTTCAGAGGAGAGTCAGTATTATGTCTTTCAGTCCTAGGATCCCTGAATCTTCTCAGCCTCTATGAGTCCCTTTTCCTATCCACAAGCTATTACATATTCTCTGTTACCTAGGGTGCTAGTGTTTGATTTGACCCTCAGAGACATCATGTCCTTTTAACATGTTTTTCCACTGCTTCTTGCATTTTCCTTTGTGAAGTCCCAGTGCTCTTGCTAACTTTGGGATGATATCCACCATCAACATCAGGCAAAATGGAGGGATATTGACTTCCTTTTTTTCAACACTGAAAGAAGCTCATGATTTCTCTCTTCTGGAGGACTACCTTTTTTGAGGCCATAGGAAAGAAATAGTCTTGCACTCATTTAGAACTGGATTTCAATACATCACTTATGAATGTGGTGCCTGGCAAGGGTCATGGAGCCTCAGTCTATCAGTCAAGGGGCATAATGCAACCTTTCCCACTTTCCATTGGGAGGATTCCATGGTGTAATTGATGTCTAGCACCTGATGTGTTTTAAGATTGTATCTTAGATTGACTTCAGAGGTTGACATAAGCACTTCTTCCTTTGTGTGTGTCTCATGTCTATAACAAACCCTGATAGCCAGAATAGCAGCATAAAGACACAAGGCCAAAGAAATCTAATGCATTTGAGAAAGTGTTATCAGTTTTGTGTAGTGAGATTTTAAAGTCAGAAAATGTGCTGGAGAGGTGGACCAAAATGAAGTTGCAACAGGCATTTTAGATTAAATGAAGAAATTTGACCTAGTGCTACTAGTTGGGATTCTGGGAGTGATATGTAAGCTACTCATCTTCTTTAGAATAAAACATAATTAAACATTTTAAGGCACCTCAGCTTAGCATACACATAGTGATAACATGTTGCCAAAGAAAGCTCTGGACTTCACTGTTCACAACTCTATATAGCTTACTTACCAAAGCATGCTTGCTATGACATCAATGATAGGTTTTAAATAAATGAGCCCTATCCAAGAGGGACTTATGCTTTCAGTCAAGTAAGTGTATCATATTTTTGATTCTCATTTCTTCCCAAACCAGACAACTGTTTCACAAGAACTTTTCTAAATGCTGTGCTTTAAAATGAAATTGCTACCAATTGGGGGGTCTAGTGATTTAGCCATATTCCAAATTGTTTCTCTAGGGTGCATGTATCATGAGAACTAAGAAGGCCAGCTGCTAATCAAAAGACTTATCACAAATTATGGGCAGAGACCAGATAGTGAGGAGATCATTGCTATCATGGTACGCAGCACAGTGTCCTATACACAGGTATGTTCAGGAAGTGTGACTAGGTCCAGTTGAAGCTTCCATATTGCCAACTGAGAGTCCTTCCTTGAAGACAGGACATTTGTTCAACCTGGGGCTGGAAGGGAGGCAGCAGTATGGACAGTCTCCAATTAGGCAGAAGATTTTAATCTACTTTGCAGAACTAATCGAATGGTTGTGCTTCCCCAGTGTTCACGTGAATTGCACCCTAGCTGGAGGTTAACGGACTAAACAATAGCAGCAGCAATTAAGTGGATGTAAATGAATGTGATAGGCTAATTCTCACAAGGAGAGCATGGATGTGTCAGTGTCAATGCACTGGTGCCTGGGATAAAGGAGGTAATGTGTGGCAATCTTGAGAGGATGTGTATGCCTCAAATAGGTAGTTTGGAAATTCTTTGAATGTTATCAGGAAGAATAAAAATAAGTAACAGCAGCAATTCTCTTCTACATATCTTCTTGTGGGAGGAAAAGAAAGAAAACACTACCCTCTCCCATAAATACATGAACAGTATTATACCTCCCGGTGTACCTTAACTCTGAAATGCATTGTCGGATATGGAACAGAATGAAGCACAAATCTACTTACAACAAGGAGCAAGACATTTTCATGACCCGGGAAGGTGAGACTTCCCTGATCTTTTTTGCATTTGGAAACAGGGAGTTATTGACAAACTAAGAAGTCTGTGGAAGTTTATTACTGCTGGGTTTCAGCAGAGGCTACAAAGACAGAAGGTGTGGAGCAGTAGGAGAACTTGGCGTTTTGCTTAAGTTGTTTTTCAGGACTTTGATACTTTTGGGAAATCTCAAGATTTCTAGAAGGGGGTGTAGGGCTTGGAAGGAATGTGAAATTGGTAAAGGTTATTTTACTTGCCTTAGAAAATTCATTCTAGTATCTGTGAACATTATAGGAAGGTATTTTAAATAGAAAAAAAACATCTAGGAATGCAATGGGTCCAGCCTAACTTCCTGTTTCCTGCTCTCTGGGGCATCCCCAAGTTCCTCTAAAATGCACTGGGTAAGGGAAAGTTCTAGATCAAGACTTCTGACAGAGGATGAGCCAAAATCTACTCTTGTTTTTCTCAAATCTTAAAAAAAAAATCAAAGGATGGAGGAAAATCAACCAGATGTGTAAAGGAAAAAAAGATAATCATCATAAGATAATCTTATGAAACAGTTGTCTAGTTGTCTAGAAAAGCTTATTGAAGAATAGTTTCCTAATGGGCATCTGAAATTTAAGAGTAAACCTAGGGGTTGATGAAGATGAATAGATTGGTAGATTAAGATAATGAAAAGAACACAATTAATACCTGGAAAAGAAAGGGAGATAGACATATTCCAAGTCATTTTTAGAATTATGATCAGATGATTTAAAAAAAAACCACCAAGAAATCAAAGCTTTAAAAGAATATTAAGTCCAGTGGAGGATTTGAATTACTATCATTACACAGACATATTACATAAATATTATTGAAATAAAGTTAACCATGAATTAAGTAACATGTAAAGTCTGGGTTATTAATTTTTCAATTGTGTTTTAAAATTGTTTAATAGAAATCTGTAAGTTTTAATTTCTGCCAAGATCAAATCTATGACTTTACTTATATAAATAAATTTTAACAGGGAAAAATGAAACACGAACAGTTGAGCAAAATACAAATCTAAACTTAGGAAATACAAATCTAAATTTAGGAAATACAAACCTAACTTTAGTTGTATTAGCTCTAGAGTGAATCTAGCTCAGTCTCATTGTCCTGCCTTTTTATAGACAAAACCTCAATGGCCGAAAAAAAAGTATTGATGACGTCTTATTTGGCAGATATAGATAGAAACAAATTATCAATACCTTTCTAGTAAAACAAAAAAAAAGAGGCAATGATAAGGAGCTAAAGTTTTGCTATCATGCTTCAATGACTTAACTTTTTGAGGCCCCAAATCTTTAAGGCTGCAATGTAACAAGCTGATAAAGTACCAAGCCTATATGTTTATTTGAAGACTAAGGTAACTCCTATGTGGTCTGACAAGAGGGAAACAATGTGAATGTAAAGTAAACGTTCAAGCATCTTAAAAATTCTTTGTCAAGAAGTTCAACACATTCATACAGAGTCAAATACTAGAACTATTTTATGAGAAGAAAATGTGAAAACAATGAAGCATGGGCAATAAGACTATATAAAACAAATTGCATGCATTTAAAAGGAAAGAAAAGATTGTGGCATAAATTTGACTCTATTGAGATAGATTGCTAGTTTCATTTGAAAGGGGAGGGTAATGCCTGAGACATTCCTGGTGATGGTATGAAACAAAAGTGGAGTTCAAGGAAATAGTAACTCATTCTGCTATTATTTACAAATGCATATTGTCACAGAAAGAATATATTCTGTGCACAAATTAGGAAAAAATGTATTTGTGTTATGCCACAGATGAGTTAGGATGTATGTTAGAACGAGGAAACCTTATCCTTTTTGTGAAGTCAAGGAAATTCCAGTTCAAATGATCAACTTGCAGTCATATTCTTGATAAAATAATGAAAATAGCAAAGAGTAATAAGCAGAAGATTTTAAAATAAATTTTGTTTGCTGACTCCTTTTTCGGGGGGTGGGTATCAAGGATTGAACTCAGGGGCACTCAATCACTAAGCTGTAGCCCTTTTTTGTATTTTATTAGAGACAGGGTCTCACTGAGTTGCTTAGTGCCTCCCCATTACTTAGGCTGGCTTTGAACTCTCGATCCTCCGGCCTCAGCCTCCTGAGCTGCTGGGATTACAGGCATGCACCACCATCATGCCCAGCTGCTAACTCCTGATAAGTGGTTAAAAAAAAAAAAAAACATGATTTCTCTTTGCTCCTTGAATTTCTGAGTTAGCAGCTTCTTCAGGGAGTCTCAGAAACTAGAAGGGAAATGAAAGAGATTTATTGTAATTTTCTCAGAGAAAAAAAAGTGTTTCATTTACCTGAGTTTACACAGTCTAATCATGGATGATGTTCAGTTTTATCATATCTAATTTAAAGTTTGGGGTGCTCTTTGCTTTTGACAAAAGTGAAGTCAATTTGTCTTGCCTGGTGAATCTAATGGGTCTGACCTGTTTGCTTGTCTCTGGACCTACTCTGGTTACTTGATGTGCATCATTGTATTACATATCCATGGCTAAAGAGATTGCTAATGCTCCCCCAGTCAGTGAACAAAAAGGGCCAGGATTCCTACAGGTGAACTACCTACCTTGTTAATCCACATGAATTTTGCTTCAGAATAAATTGAACTAAGTAATATTATTATCAGGAAACTTTTGCTAATTTTACCATCAATCCATAAATGTCTTCTCCATAGAATTCTTTTTTTTTTTAAAGAGAGAGTGAGAGAGGAGAGAGAGAGAGAGAGAGAGAGAGAGAGAGAGAGAGAGAGAGAGAGAGAATTTTTAATATTTACTTTTTAGTTCTTGGCGGACACAACATCTTTGTTTGTATGTGGTGCTGAGGATCGAACCCGGGCTGCACGCATGCCAGGCGAGCGCGCTACCGCTGAGCCACATCTCCAGCCCTCCATAGAATTCATGCCACTTGATAAGTATTTTAGATATAAAAGAGAACAATGTTATCATGGCTAAAATTATATCAGAATCTCAATACATTTTTTGGTCCAAATTCCATTTCTAACTTAATACAAAGGACATGAAACAAAGGGGGGGGGATGAACAACACAAAGAACAGCAGATGAACAGAAAATGGTGAAGAGGAGAAAGGATAAGAAAGAAAGAAAAAAAGGGCCTGGGGTAACAATCTGTGGTCATTATAAGTGTTTTTTAAAATGTGTCTAGATACAGAAGGAAATTGTCACATTTACCTCACAATATATGAAATTTACATAATCTACATATATTCAAGGGAGATCTACCAGAATTGATAGCAATATTTGACCATGGATGTTGAACACTGGTCTGTGCAGGTCTATGATCCTTATAAAATCTAAGGTGAATTAGACAAATTATTAAAGATAAAAATGAGTAAAAAGGAATGGACTGGCCATTCTTAGACCCATTCATTTAATGTGGGTCCATTCCGTATATATCCATAAAATGTTTTATCCAGGAGCAAAATACACTAGTTGGGGCTTATTGTGTGTTTGATCGATTTCACCCCAAGTTCCATGCATGTCTTTGTCTTGGTTATATGCTAATATTCTCTCTCAAACTCTAAAATGATAACAAGGCTGTCATTCAGTGTACAAATTCCTATGCACGGCCCAGGTGTGCTAGCCAGTGGACAGGCCATTAGCATGTACGCAGCAGATAGACTCTTTTCGTAAGTCTACTGGGTTGGCGTGGCAGATAACACCTTGGTCTTTTCTAGGATGCAGAACACTCTCTTAGACTCCCAAGATTCTGCATCAACCACTACACACCAATCATTGACTACTGTATGTGTGATATGAAGTTAATGAGAAATGACAGGTTCCTTTTCCTTGCCTCAGTGTATAGAAGCGACCAAGCACACATAAGCCCAGTTGTCATTACCTGGAGACTAACTTCTGACACATGGGCTGTACTTCAACCTATAAGTAGATATGCACATGTCGGAAATGAAACAAATGTATAGAAAATGTCTAGTGGACATAGCATGCTATATGTGCTTATTCATAGTGGAATATACAGAATTGGGCTTATAAGACATTAAGTCCATGCCTATAAACTTTATTGCAGTGAGCTAAAATGATGATAGAAGCTTCCTTAAAAAAGCAACAAAATACCTCTAAGGAACACTATGACTTTTTAGTAGTCTGATATAAAATGAAAAATGCAGGCACAGTGTTTAATAATGTGCAAGAGTAGAGACAGTGAATATAATCATCCTCTCTCTCTGCCTCCCCCCTAACCTGCCATGATCTTTATTAGCTTTGTCCTGACAGTTTGACCTTACAGAGCTCTACCCAGCCCTGACAGCCACATAAAACCCACAAACAAATAGAGAACTGGTGCAGGCTTTTCAGATTTAGGATCATGTTCAAGCTTATGAATCAGATTTTTCTAAGTGTGGACATGACAACTATGGAAAAACTGTAATTTAGGACATATTCTCTTTATCCTTTTATGTAGAATTTCACTTTAATGTGATGCAAATGACAGTAAGAAATACATTCAGTGAATGTTAAAGCCTTCCCATTAAAAATTCTGTATGCATTTTACATTCTATTTCATGTACAGTCAAAAACCCTGATAAAATCACAGTGCTGATTTGACTGCTGCACTTATCGTATTAATGAGGATACTTTATGCCTTTTGAAAATTGGGATATGATCCATTATGTGATTGTAAATGATGTGATTGTATCACATAAATTTGTTATTCAATCCCACCCCTCCCTCTAGTCAGCTTTGTATATAAGAAGATTCATTGGTGAGTCAGAATTGAGGCCGGAAAACTGAACTGCAAAATTAGACTTTTCTTCTTTTGTCTTTGTTTCTGTTTATTGAAAGGAATAGAATCAATATGCACACAGTGCATATGTGAGTATAGAGCATATGTGTATTTTTCTTTATTATCTTTTAAATTTTCTTTTGATTATCTTAAAAACCTCAGGGATAATCTCTCCAAGGAAGTCAAAAGGAAAGGAAGAGGCAGTTGGGACCTGGGGCTCCCTAAGGTACGTAGTGCTCCTCCTCCACAGCCACCCCGCCCTCCCTTCCCTGATTTTGCTGATTCCGGATGGACTAACACTTGTACATTTCCCCTTCTCTCTCCTCTTGCAACAAGTGAAAGTTTTGAGAAGTGTTTTGACCAATGTTTCCTGATTGGGGGTTGCATGGAAATCACATTCCTAAAAATGCCTGCTCTTCTTTCTATTTATTTTTCTGTCTTTCCTGCCTAAATTACTCAGTGTTAACTCCCCAGAGCTCCCAGTGGGGTGGCATCTGACCACAGCTGCAGGAGGCTCGGCTTCTGCCCCCTACACCTGCTGCTTCAGAATCTGTGGTGTAGATGTATCATTGGGTTAAAAGTCAAAGAACTCTTTCTTCCCTCTTGAGATGCCACTTATGTTCATCCCTGGAGACATGAACCCCTGGCCTGGCATCAAGGCCTCCAAACTCCCCACAGAACAAATCAGAGCACTGACAACAGAAGTGGCTTTTGAACTCTCCGATTAAAAACTTGGAGGAGACCGCTGGATCCTGGCCAGGTAGCTCCTATATCCTCCAAGGACTACAGCACCTAATTTTCTTTTTAAGGATGGTTCCAAGTCTTAGCTTGTGATCACTGGAGAGAAGCCCGTGCACCGAGGCTCTTTCTGCCAGCCCAAGCCATGCAATTATAAATGGTTGCCTGTCCTCCTTTGCTTCTTAAACATTATCATTGGTTTTAGACTATTGAGCACTCACTTGTAGGCTGGCTCTTCTGTTCTTTTGTTTTTCTCTTTTTCCCCTTTATTCCTCCAGAAAATGATCTTCTGTTGCTTGGAACCTGGAGGAAGTTAACATTGCCCTTTGCAAGGGAACAATCTCTAGCATGGAGCTCCTGGAGTTTGAAAGTACAAATGCCCAAGTTCTTCACACCCACCTGACCATCTTACATTTCTGACTCTTCATCTTGTTCTTGTTACCTTGGAAACTGACCTTTAGGCTTTATCCAGTTCTATATTTTCTCCAAACTCAAAGGCTATTCATTAAAAATAATAATTATATGTATATATACATATATTATATTTGTTCAAAAGTTCCGTTCTGTCAAACTATAACATCAAAAACATAGTACCAGTCCCCCTCCAATCTTAATGCCACACAGAGAGAGAGAGAGAGAAGTCTTAGAGAATGATTTGCACATTATTGTAACTTTATTGCCTATTATATGCAATTTAAAAATATTTGCAAATATTATCTCTTATTTTTTTAAACTGCATATGTGAAAAGAAAGTTGCTTGACTAAAATACACCAAAAGAGATCATGAGGGGCCTTTCTTGATCGGAGGTATTTTTTTTTTCTTTACTTTATTTCAGATTCAGGGCCAATAAGAACTTTATACAATCTTTTGGACAAAGCTTGCTACATCCTAATCTCTGCAAATCCACTCTGTTCTGTTCACTGCTCTTCTTATTAATCAGTCCTACAGAGCTGTACCCTTCTCCGTACTGTTACACACACTGCATTTTTATGCTTCTGTTTCTGAGTGGCCTTTTCTAAATTTTTTGCTTTGTCTTGCATTCAATTATCCCCAGCTTGGTGTGGAGAATAGGACGCCATAGCTGCCTACATTTAGGCAACAACACATTATGTCATCTTGCTTCATATATTTTACTTCTATCTCTTTTAGGAGGAAGCTCATTTGAGAAATCTTGGCTCTGCCTTTGGGGGAGAATCATTTACCTCTTTCATTCTAGCTGAAATTCGTCTCCTTACTCTCTTTGTTAATACAAAAAAAAAAAACACTTATTTACATCTTCTAGGATCCTATTAGTTAGCTCAATTGCCTAATTGTTGTAGTTTTAAGAAAGACCAAGTCATTTTCTTGCTCTCAATCATTGTGGGTCTATTTTATGGGTTCCACAATGCCACATTCACTAGTCTGCTTACTTTCTTTGGGAAGTCTTTTCTGTTTCTCTCCCATATGCAGCATTGTATGTATGTGGTTCATTTCCTTCCCACATGTAGGAAATATGGCTAAACAATATCTCTACAAAAAAAGCAGAGGAAGATGTTAGGCCCGGTGCTATTGCCCATCACATTGGACTCTATGCCTGAGGATGGGCACACTTTTTGTATGAATTTGCTCTGATTTTTCTCCCTTCTTGTCTTTACTAGTGTTTTAACTGTTCCTGAGAATGAATCTCCCTCCCTGAGATGGGTCTCCTTGTTCTCTATTGACAATGCTGAGTAAATCAGGGTGTGGAATATCAGCCACACCACCCTATCTCTGGCAGGGATTGCTGGCTGAAGCCATGCTGTTCATATGTCATTCTGTGCCCAAGTGTGGATAATAACTGAATTGATTTTACTGGGGGAAAGACAAAGGAACCTCGGGTTGCTTTCTGTATTGTTTTGTTCACAGGTGATTCTGCTCTGAATGGTAAGATCTCTACTCATCTCCTAGGTCACAGTTAGCTCCCTTTATGGAAAATCCCTGGTGGGGGAACTTCTGGTTTTGGGCTGGGAGGTACTACTCTGTGTGTGTGTGTGTGTGAGTGTGTGCATGTGTATTGTCAAACTTGAGTCAAATAACAGGAATTAAGTTTATACTTTTAAGTCCCTACAAATTTCTTCTTCTTTTAAAGCAATATGCATTTAAGAAAGCATATCTTAAACTGGAAACTAAAACTTGACTTTCAGATCCTCTGAAAGAGGATTTTCAAGAATACTAGTCTTTAATAGTAAAGGTATGTCTTGTTATTATCCCCATGCTACAGAAGTAGAAACTGAGACATAGAGGAAAAAAACTTTTTCAAACTATATGGATGCCATACAACAGATTTAGGAATCAAACCTGGTAGCTACAAAGCCTTGACTCAAACAATTTTATATTTCTCTTCATATAAAATCTACATATCTCTTACAATGACCACCAGATAGACAAGGTGGTTTATAAATATTTTAAGGAAATTATAAAATAATATGCACTTATAAGCGATTTCACTTCTATCACTCTAATTGTGATTCTTTCAACTATTTTATTCCTTTATGTTAACAAATTATCTTGAATAATGTGGAGAATTCAGGAAAGTTAACCAATGATGATTGTTATTGTAGAAAATTTGGAATCTGACACATGGTTATATTATTCCTGGAATTAGTCCTTTTTAACTTATGTCTCTGCCTTATTCCTTATTTTCTGTTGATAATCACTGGTACTTTTATGAAAGTGAGGAGGCACATGCCCATTGAGTTTGTTTCCAGAAAGTGCAAGAGAGTCACGTAGAAGTCTCAGTTTTTTAAAATGTGCACAACCATACATATATTTCAGGGATCTTCTTCATAACTAGGTGTTTGCCAAGAAATGTGATAAATATATAAGGGTCACTGTCCCACCAAGCTTCTGAGCATTGTTGACTCTGGGTCTGATTCTTTGAGTCCAAGTTGCCCTGACGATGCTTTTGTCCTGACTACACACAGACAAAGGTTATCTTGGAATTTTGAAAGTTAAAGGAGTAGCTGATTTTGTTTCCTATATGTTTTCTATTACTTGCTAAAGATAGCTTGCTTATGGTTCTTAGAGAGTTAAGGATAGTGAATGGAATCACTATTCCAGTGGTCTTACACAGGTTGTATCAGTCATTTCATTATGTGAAGAAGCATCAAGTTGGTGGTCACAAATTACAGATTAGTACAAGTTAGCATGAATATCAAAAAGTTTTTGGGGGACCCCAAAGAATTCTTTATATCTATCTTTGGCTCCACTAAGTCTTCACTACTGAATCAATACATCAACTCAAGAATACACAGAGTCCCAAAGTCACACCATCCTACCAAAATAATTACCTATAATTAATATAATTATTGATCAAGTAGTAGAAGTTACTGCCTAGATGATATAAAGCTTTTAGGATTTCATGGAAATGCTTTACAACTTAATTATGTTTCCCTGGGAGATTATAAGATAATTCAATTTATTTTTCCCATGTGTTCCATCAATCATTATGTGGACATCAGGAATATCAGAATCTCATTTCTATGTCAATTCCTACAGAATTTAGACTAGTCATTTCAGTCTTATATGACTGGTTTGAAGAAGACAGGGTCCCTCTCACATGGGAATTATTCTGTACCTTGTAATGCTGGGACACTCTTCTGTTGTCTTCATAGTACATGATAAAGCCAGCTGCTGACTGCTCTGATAACCCTGTTGGTTTTCACTGCAAACCAAAGTTGAGGTCTATTTAAAATTTCCTTCTTAGATAAGTCAGGAGCTATGTTGTTCTCTGGGCCTAGGTCTTCTTATTCTGGGAGGCAGATGTAGATTCCCTTCTACTTGTAAAGCTCAATACTCTAGTTTTGCTTGCAATTTAGCTCTTCAAATACCTACGGTGGTGCGTCTCATGGTTCAACATCCCATGAATCACTGGGAATCCTGTTAAAATGCAAATTATAACTCAGTAGGTCTGGGTGAGGCCTGGCCTCCTGGTTTCCTAACAAGCTCCCAGGTGATGCCGGAACTGCTGGCCTGTGAATCACACTTTGTAGTGAGGATCTGATGCACTGAGGCAAGGGGAAAAGACTAGCTCTGCCCCTTCCTGTGGTAACACATCCCTTTGCTTCCCTCCCAGGGCTGTGATCCCAGACTTCTACAGAACACTGCAACATGCCACCTCTGTCTTAGCTACACCAAGCAGAATTTGGGCTCCAAGAAGACTGAGTGCATCCATACAGAGCACAAATCCCTTCTCCAAGAAGGAAACCACAGAGCTTATCAAGAAAGATCTGTGCCTCTGTGCCAGGCAGCAACAGCCCTGCTGAAAAATGAAATATGAAATAAATGAGATGGAGCTTAATTTTAGGGTCTACAAATTTGTAATGTGTTCATCATTCCTGTTGCCATTTTACATGCAGCCTGAAGTTGTCAGACATGTTTTGTGAGGAGAGCTGCAGTTGAGTTCTGGTTTAATGGAGCCCTCCCACCCATTCATGTCCTCCTCCTAATCTCCCCTTGCAGCAATGAACAAGAGAGGCTTTTGGAAGTGCGCATCTCTTTTGCTTTCCTAGGGACAGGCTCCTGGGGACATGTTCCCAAGCAGGACTGCGAGCTGGCTTCCCAGCAGAGGGCGCACTGCCCAAGTGTCATGGCCCCAGAGTAGTTTCCTCCTCTTCTGGGGTTGACTTCTCCCCACTAGGCTGGTTAGGGCCACAGGAGGAATCAGAAATGGGCTTTCAGGAAGGGAGGAGCTGAAGGCTATTTTAAGGAAGAAAATCAAATCAAATCATTTCAGATCTGAATCAGTGACTTTTAAAAGGGAAGGTCTTCTTGGCTCCTGTTAACGGGCAGCTTTTCATAATTCTCAGCTATTATAAGACTACCTTTTCCTTTCTTAAACCTTCTCTGGAACCTTGCATTGTCCGGCATTTGTATCTTTCACTTTAATGAGCGCTAAATAAGAATTATATAAAGGATTTAATAATTCTCACTGGACAGTTAATTAAGCAGTGAGAAGTCTTTAGAACTGTTACTCTTTTTTTGCCTTTTACAGACAAGTGCTTCCACAGAATCCAAGGGAAGTGATCATGTGTGTGTGTGCGCGCACAGCACATGATGTGAGAGTTAGTAATTTTTCACAGTAATAAATGACCTTCCTAACAAGCTGAAATAGTGAAATAAAAATCCACCTTTTCGTGGCCCACTTTCCCTGGACTCTATTTCCACTTTCCTGAAAGTTCTTTGCACAGGAAATAAATTTCTTCTAACTTGGTGGTGGTGGGAAGGGTGTTGAATATGTGGATTTCAAGTTATCCAAATTTCTCGATCCTTCGTAAATCATAGGGGCAAGACCCAGCCCACTCATTCTTTACAAATTCTATTTTTTTTTAAACCTGCTTCTGTTTTTCCTCATTTTTGATAGATCCTACCACAAACTTCAGCTAGACTAAGTGCATATGACCATAACACTATTCTCACATAGAGGGTATTTTATTAAGTCCAGCAGTTAAAAATGTACAAAGTTCCTTGTAATAATCCATTCATTCTGATCTCGCCTGATTCTTGGAGTAAGCCTGCACAATTATTCAAATCCCAGCTTTTAGCTACAGCATACACCTCGTCATGGGGCTATGCCTCTGTAATCTTGCTTTGGTCTTGCATGTCAAATGGAATTAACTCCCATAAGAAATGTGTGCGAAGACAACCCAAAGTGTCTAATCCTGCTGCTGTCTTAAATTTTTGAAACTCTGAACTGTCATCTTTTTCTATTGCTTTGTTGAAGTTCTCACTTATGCTTCAGTCCTTCCAAAGCTGAAGTTTAGGAAAATTTGCATTTTTATGTATTTTTTCCATTATGCTCTCCCTTGGCCTTTTCACATGTTCTCTTTATAGAAGGATTTTTTTTCTTCCTTCAAATTCCAAGACGATTTTATACACAGCGGGATTTCAACAAGAGGTGAATTCGCACCCCTCCCTCATCCCCCAGGGGCATACAAGTTGATACACAGACACCACTAGTTGAAGATTCACAAGCCAAATCCAAACTGATATGTGTGTGTGTGTGTGTGTGTGTGTGTGTGTGTGTGCGTGTCTGAATATTGTATGAGAGAAAGGAAAACAGAAATAATGATATCATTATTACTATACCTTAACCACTCAACATAGCTAATCACAAAAGCTAATTCTGTCTCAATTGAATCTCAGACTGCATCATCTCCCTCATGAATAAAATGCCTGGTGAAATGAGCTTGGTTAGTCTACTTCTGTGTTGTATTAAGAGTAGATTAGCTTGATAACTAATTTTATCCTTTCTTTTCTGGTAGATAACATTGTTTAAAAATCTTGAATGCTGGGATGGTTTTCTTCCTCCTTCATCGTATTCTGAATTCCACTTGGTCACCTGAAAATTCCTAGACATGAGGAAGCTAGAGGAAGTACACAAAGCAAGCACTTAATAAGTATCTGTTGAATTCCTATGAATGAGTGACGACAGCTTCCTCTGCCCTTTCTCAACATACTCAACGTACTCATGGATCATTCCATCTGGAAACGAGAACTGCCCAGATTGGCGTGAGCTTCCCTCACAGATTGTGCATTCAGTCTGGTAATTACACATGGTGCGTGTTTTCAAATCACTAGTTATTCAGCATTGTGGGTTCCTTGAGGTGTCTGGACTAAGTGAGGTGTGGAAGGGTAAAAAAAAATGTAACTTGGTGTGGTGGATGTTTAATAAGTGGTAAACCGCAGCATTCTCCATTTGAGAGTTAATTAAGGCCACTATATGACTAGGCTTGTGCAGAAAACATGTTCATGGTTTAGCCATGGAAACAGTCACAACAATGCTCAGCTAAAAATAATGGCCTTAAGAGACATTTTCACTGATTATTTCTGAATGCTTATTTATTTATTTTTAATAAACCAATTGTCACATTTTTGAAAGAATACCTAGTAGTACCAATGCCCTGAAAGTTTTACTTATGTCTGAGCTGTAGACACTAAAATGAAGATTAATGTTAGGGGAAAACTATGTGACCAAACTGTATTTTTAATTCTATATGTCTCTGATAAGCTAATCATCCCTTCTGCTCTCTTCATTTTCTTTGTTTCATTAATGGCCTTTAATGCATGATGCAAGTTTTGGGAACAGGAGAAGTTGACCCTCTACCATTATTACATTATTTTATACACACTGTGTTTGAGATTGTTGAAGAACACTCCTTTAGTGACAGACAGGGTAATATGAATTCTATTTCTGCTCATTGTTTCTTCAGGATGAGAGTACTGTAATAAGACAATATATTTTACTGTACAATATATTACTTGGGCTAACAGTATTGAAAAAGCATATTAAATGCAAATATCCCTTCATCATCTGGTTGGTGAACTTAGATTGTCTTATCAAATATCTTAACACTGTTCTAGGATTCAGCAATATTTACTTCAGCTGAAAGAAGTGATCCCACAAGTACCAGGCAAATGGGACAAGGGCAGAAACAAGGTAGAGGGGTATCCAGGAGGCTGATGTGTTTGGGGGGCATTGTTGAACTGGCTGCTTGCAAGTTGTTTTGCATGGGACAATAAAGAATTCTGCTTGAAATCACTCTTGCTAAGCAGACCCACTGGAATCTTGGTCCATTGTCCTGCCATTTAATTTTAAATGATTTTACTGGTTTTGGAGCACACTGAGAATAGGGTATTATAGGAATTCATTCATCTCCTACTCTTTCATTTACCCATATTCCAATGGGTCTCTGAGCATATTCTCTGGAAGAATCTGGACCATTTCATTCTTGGCAGGACTTGGTTGGGGAAAAATGGTGCAGTGGGTGCCTCGGTCTGTACCTTGAATCCTTCCTATGGCATCATTTGACCAAACAGAGATTGTTTCACAGTCTGCAAGCCAGAGAAATTCGGGTCTCCATTTAGTACATTTCCTGCTTAACCTGATCATAAAGTCATCTGCAGTAGAATATTTTAGCCAGAGTTGATGCAAATTTGTCATGCCTACAAATCCTCATTTGTGGCTGTTTTTTTTTTTTTTTTTTTTAGCTGAAGTCTACATGACAAACATCAATCTCTGCCAGTATCAGTTGAGTTCTTAAGGCTCCATTTTTTCCTCACTGGCTATTTTCAATAAATAACCTTTTTTTTTTTTTTGCTGGTTTGTTTCTCCTTCTTCCCACTCTCCTTTCATTTTTTGTCATTTGTTCTAATTTAATTTAAAATGCCCAGCATCTGACTGTAATCAGGTAGAGGGACTCAGGAGACTTCCAGCAAGAGCAGGTCTCCTGAAAAGGGTCTTTTGGAAACAACAGAATGAGCCTGTATTTATTATCTCTGGGATAACAAAAATGGGGAGCGAGCAAGACTGTGTAGCCATCCTTTCAAGCTGCAGCTAACTTAGTGAAATACCCTCTTCCCCAGGGTGTGAACAGACCGCCCCTTGGCTCACAGTCCTCCTGCTGTCCCTGCTGCTGGATCTCCAGGCCAACAAAAACAAGCATAACAAAACATGCAGAGAAAGTGTCAACAGAAAGCCCTTCTGTAGGAGCCTTGCTTTTGGAAGTGGATTGGATTTGTGGACTGTACATCCACCACAGCCACACACTAGCACTGTGACTGCTCTCCATTAGGTGTGGGCCACTTGGCATGTTAGGCACACATGATCTATTCTTCCTCTAATGTTGCAGATAGAAGCCTCAGTTTCCCTATATTGCAGCTGAAGATTTCTGGGGGACGTCATGAACCCTAGATTTTGCAAAAATTGGCCTGTGTTTAAATTCTTGCTTTACATTCTGAGAAAAATCACTCTAACCCTCAGTTTCTCCATTGATAAACTGGGGATAATCATGTTTCCCTTTTTGGATTGTGGTGATCGTATGAAATGCAGAGATGTCTAATCACTGAGGAAAAATATCACAATGTTTAGACTAGGTGAAGTGTGTGCAGAGGGAGAGCAAAACCACCGTTGCGAACGTGCTTGAGAAATAGAATAGCACTGTAGAAACTGAAGACATTATTATCATTATTATTGTTATTATCTTCAAGGTTTTAAGTCACTTTTATCAGTAACAGGAAAAGGTGGTGATTCTTATCACAAAATTCAAGCCTGGATCCACCACAGCCAGAGGTTCTTCTGCAGCCTTGTGAGGGGGGAGGCAGCCATGTCTGCCCCCTGGCTTCACAAATGTGGTGCAGAGCAGATCTGTGGGGGGCAATATAAGGCAGCAACCCCACATCTGTTACAGATAAGAGCTATCTTGGGTCTTTAACGTTGGTGTGTCATGAGTTTCCAGGGAGGATTGAGAAAAAGTCAAAAGTTCATGCTGGTCTGTGGTTCTGCTCTTGCAAAATGGAAGCCTGACAGAGAGGGATGCTGGGAGTGCTCTCCTAACAGCATATTCATCTAGGGGATTTTTTAAAAATATTTTTAATTTTTTTTTTTTTTTTTTTTTTTTTTTTTTTTTTTTTTTTTTAGCTTGTGGAGACATTAGCTTTTCTGTAGTTAGTAGCCAAATGGATCAAATGGATTTTTGGTCAATTGAGTACTTCAGCCCACCACAAGTGGCTGTTTAAGAAATGTGTAAGGAGACTCCTCAGGAAATAGAGGCAGAGACAAAATTAAAAGGAACTCAAAGGGACTGGGAATGTGCCTCAGAGGGAGAGCGCTCTCCTA